>NC_091379.1:13046971-13344471 GCF_038502225.1 Cherax quadricarinatus
TATACTCTTCCCTCCTTGCATCACTTCTACTTTGTAAAAACTTCTCATATGCTAACTTTTTCTCCCTTACTACTCTCTTTACATCATCATTCCACCAATCGCTCCTCTTCCCTCCCACACCCACTTTCCTATAACCACAAACTTCTACTGAACACTCTAACACTACATTTTTAAACCTACCCCATACCTCTTCGACCCCATTGCCTATGCTCTCATTAGCCCATCTATCCTCCAATAGCTGTTTATATCTTACCCTAACTCCCTCCTCTTTTAGTTTATAAACCCTCACCTCTCTCTTCCCTGATGCTTCTATTCTCCTTGTATCCCATCTACCTTTTACTCTCAGTGTAGCTACAACTAAAAAGTGATCTGATATATCTGTGCCCCCTCTATAAACATGTACATCCTGAAATCTACTTAACAGTCTTTTATCTACCAATACATAATCCAACAAACTACTGTCATTTCACCCTACATCATATCTTGTATACTTATTTATCCTCTTTTTCTTAAAGTATTTATTACCTATAACTAAACCCCTTTCTATACAAAGTTCAATCAAAGGGCTCCCATTATCATTTACACCTGGCACTCCAAACTTACCTACCACACCCTCTCTAAAAGTTTCTCCTACTTTAGCATTCAGGTCCCCTACCACAATTACTCTCTCACTTGGTTCAAAGGTTCCTATACATTCACTTAACATCTCCCAGAATCTCTCTCTCCCCTGCATTCCTCTCTTCTGCAGGTGCATACACACTTATTATGACCCACTTTTCGCATCCAACCTTTACTTTAATACACACAATTCTTGAATTAACATATTCATATTCTCTTTTCTCCTTCCATAACTGATCCTTCAACATTACTGCTACCCCTTCCTTAGCTCTAACTCTCTCAGATTCTCCAGATTTAATCCCATTTACTTCCCTCCACAGAAACTCCCCTACCCCCTTCAGCTTTGTTTTGCTTAGGGCCAGGACATCCAACTTCTTTTCATTCATAACATCAGCAATCATGTTTCTTGTCATCCGCACTACATCCACGCATATTCAAGCATCCCACTTTTATAAAGTTTTTCTTCTTCTCTTTTTTTAGTAAATGTCTACAGGAGAAGGGGTTACTAGTCCATAGCTCCCGGCATTTTAGTCGCCTCATACGACACGCATGGCTTACGGAGGAAAGATTCTTTTCCACTTCCCCATGGACAATAGAAGAAATAAAGAAGAACAAGAGCTATTTAGGAAAAGGAGAAAAACCTAGATTTATGTATATAAATATATGCATGTGCGTGTCTGTGAAGTGTGACCAAAGTGTAAGTAGGCGTAGCGAGATATCCCTGTTATCTAGCATGTTTATGAGACAGAAAAAGACACCAGCAATCCTACCATCATGCAAAACAGTTACAGGTTTCTGTTTCACAGTCATCTGGCAGGACGGTAGTACTTCCCTGGGTGGTTGCTGTCTACCAACATACACATATTTAGTTCTGCTACTAAGGTAGTTGAGGGAGTGACCTCTGATATCATAGTGCGTTAATTTAGAGTACAGTAGTTCATGGTCAACTGTATCAAAAGCTTTATGTAGATCAATGAAAATGCCCAGCGGGACTTCTTTCTTTTCGAATGCGGTATTATTATTATTATTATTATTATTATTATTATTATTATTATTATTATTATTATTATTATTATTATTGTACACTTTACCAGGTATGTTCAACAGGCTTATTCCTCTTTAAGTTTTACTCTCTCTTGCCCCTTTGCCTTTATACAAAGGAACTATGCATGCTCTCTGCTAATCCCTAGGTACCTTACCCTCTTCTATACATTTGTTAAATAAAAGTACCAACCACTCCAAAACTATATCCCCACCTACCTTTAACCCTTTGAGGGTCCTCCTCGTAGTTCTACGACTTTGATGCCAGGGTCTAAGCCATAGTTCTATGCCATGAGCTCAGTTCACTAAGATAAGCTGTGATCAGTAAATTTGGGCTCAGATATGAGACTGCATCTATGTGGTAATGTGGTAAGTGTGCACTACATAAAACAAATCCTGCAGCACTCAGTGCATAATGAGAGAAAAAAAACAGAGACCATGTTTTTTATTACAACAGCAACTTTGCGGTTTATTTTTGTATGTTTTTTATGGGTGTATATGCAGTTTCTTGGTCTCATTTGATAGAATGGAAGATATATTACAGAAATAGACATGATTTTGATTGGTTTTATTATTGAAAGTAGCCTGAAATTGAGCTCAAAGTAGCAGAAATGTTAGATTTTTGCCGATGTTTAACCCGTAAACGGTCCAAAAGTATACATACGTTTTTCCAACATTTGAAAGTATATAAAAAAAAGTAGATCTTCATTTTGTTTTTTTACATTTTAAAATGTGTAAAAAAACTTTGATCTACTTTTTTTTTTTTGTTATATTTGAAAATATGTAAAAAAAACGTAGATCTACTTTTGTAGCACTTATTACGAATAGGAGATCTTTTTTAAAAAGGTTCAGGATTACCCCGGGTTACCTTTTCTTCTCAAGGAGAAAAAGGGGGGGGTCTCCTTTTATCGTAATACAGTTATTGAAACAAATTCCTTGATGTTTCGTTTATTTTTTTATTTATTATCACACTGGCCGATTCCCACCAAGGCAGGGTGGCCCGAAAAAGAAAAACTTTCACCATCATTCACTCAATCACTGTCTTGCCAGAAGGGTGCTTTACACTACAGTTTTTAAACTGCAACATTAACACCCCTCCTTCAGAGTACAGTGGACCCTCAACCATCGATGGCATCGATTAACAATAAATCTGACTAGTGATACATTTTAACGCAAAATTTTTGCCTCGACTAGCGCTTAAAAACCTGACCAGCGCTATTCGTTCCATACCATACGCGTCCACTTTGGCCTGAGCACGCCTCACTTGTCCCTTGGGTGCCAGTGTTTACAAGCCAGCCAGCCACCACAGTCGCTTCCAAACATACAACTGGAACATTTCATATTATCACAGCCTTTGTAGTGATTGCACCTGCAAAATAAGTCACCATGGGCCCCAAAAAAGCTTCTAGTGCCAACCCTACAGCAAAAAGGGTGAGAATTACTATGGAGATGAAGAAAGAGATCATTGCTAAGTATGAAAGTGGAGTGCGTGTCTCCGAGCTGGTCAGGTTGTACACAAAACCCCAGTCAACCATCGCTACTATTGTGGGCAAGAAAACGGCAATCAAGGAAGCTGTTCCTGCCAAAGGTGCAACTATGTTTTCGAAACTGAGATCGCAAGTGATAGAAGATGTTGAGAGACTTTTATTGGTGTGGATAAACGAGAAACAGATAGCAGGAGACAGCATCTCTCAAGCGATCATATGTGAAAAGGCTAGGAAGTTGCATGACAATTTAATTACAAAAATGCCAGCAACTAGTGATGTGAGCGAATTTAAGGCCAGCAAAGGTTGGTTTGAGAGATTTAAGAAGCGTAGTGGCATTCATAGTGTGATAAGGCATGGTGAGGCTGCCAGTTTGGACCACAAATCGGCTGAAAAATATCTGCAGAACTTCAAGGAGTACATAGACAGTGAAGGACTGAAACCTGAACAAGTGTTTAATTGTGATGAAACAGGCCTGTTTTGGAAGAAAATGCCAAGCAGGACGTACATTACTCAGGAGGAAAAGGCACTCCCAGGACATAAGCCTATAAAAGACAGGCTTACTCTGTTGATGTGTGCCAATGCTAGTGGTGATTGCAAAGTGAAGCCTTTATTGGTGTATCACTCTGAAACTCCCAGAGTGTTCAGGAAAAACAATGTCCTCAAGGCTAATTTGTGTGTGCTGTGGAGGGCAAACAGTAAGGCATGGGTCACTAGGGACTTTTTCTATGACTGGTTA
Organism: Cherax quadricarinatus; assembly: GCF_038502225.1. Lineage (NCBI taxonomy): Eukaryota > Metazoa > Arthropoda > Malacostraca > Decapoda > Parastacidae > Cherax > Cherax quadricarinatus. Next base: position 13,050,854 of record NC_091379.1, read on the forward strand.
CACCATGCATTTGCCCCCAATGTGAAAAATTACCTAATTGAAAAGAAATTAGACCTTAAGTGCCTCCTGGTATTAGACAATGCTCCTGGTCATCCTTCAGACTTGGCAGAGCGACTTTCTAGGGACATGAGGTTCATTAAGGTGAAGTTTTTGCCTCCTAATACCACTCCTTTCCTGCAGCCCATGGACCAGCAGGTTATTTCCAACTTCAAGAAACTGTACTCAAAAGCTCTGTTTGAAAGGTGCTTTGTAGTGACCACAGAAACTCAACTGACTCTAAGAGAGTTTTGGAAAGATCATTTTACCATCCTCAATATTGTAAACATTATAGGTAAGGCTTGGGAGGAAGTGACTAAGAGGACCTTGAACTCTGCTTGGGAAAAACTGTGGCCAGAATGTGTAGACAAAAGGATTTTGAAGGGTTTGAGGCTAACCCTGAGAATCCTATGCCAGTGTAGGAATCAATTGTGGCATTGGGGAAGTCCTTGGGGTTGGAGGTTAGTGGGGAGGATGTGGAAGAGTTGGTGGTGGAGGACAGTGAAGAACTAACCACTGATGAGCTGCTAGATCATCTTGAACAGCAAGAGGCCAGACCTGAGGAAACTGCTTCGGAGGAGGGGAGAGAGAAATTGAAGAAGTTGCCTACTTCTAAGATAAAGGAAATGTGTGCAAAGTGGCTTGAAGTGCAAGCCTTTTTTCATGAAAATCACCCTGACACAGCTACTGCAAGCCGTGTTGGCAACCTGTACACTGACAATGCTGTGAACCACTTTTGGAAAGTCATAAAGGAATGAGAGGTACAGGTATCTATGGACAGATATGTTGTGCGACAGAAGTCCAGTGACTCTGAAGCTGGTCCTAGTGGCATTAAAAGAAGAAGGGAAGTAACCCCAGAAAAAGACTTGCTGCCTCAAGTGCTAATGGAAGGGGATTCCCCTTCTAAACTCTAAGAAGATCAACGCACTCCCCTCCTCCCATCCCATCAATCATCACCAGATCTTCAATAAAGGTAAGTGTCATGTAACTGTGCATGTAATCTTCAGTTTGTGTGTATTAAAATTAATATTTCATGTGGTAAATTTTTTTTTTTTCAATACTTTTGGGTGTCTTGCACGGATTAATTTGATTTCCATTATTTCTTATGGGGAAAATTAACTTGACTAGCGATAATTTTGACTAACGATGAGCTCTCAGGAACGGATTAATATCGCTGGTTGAGGGTCCACTGTACTTCCCATCTTCAGGACTCAAGTCCGGCCTGCCGGTTTCCCTGAACCCCTTCATGAATGTTACTTAGCTCACACTCCAACAGCACGTCAAGTATTAAAAACCATTTGTTTCCATTCACACCTATCAAACATGCTCACGCATGCCTGCTGGAAGTCCAAGCCCCTCGCACACAAAACCTCCTTTACCCCCTCCCTCCAACCTTTCCTAGGCTGACCCCTACCCCGCCTTCCTTCCACTACAGACTGATGCACTCTTGTTGAAGTCACTCTGCTTCGCTTCATTCTCTCTACATGTCTGAACCACCTCAACAACCCTTCCTCAGCCCTCTGGACAACAGTTTTGGTAATACCTCACCTCCTCCTAACTTCCAAACTATGAATTCTCTGCATTATATTCACACCACACATTGCCCTCAGACATGACATCTCCACTGCCTCCAGCCTTCTCCTCGCTGCAACATTCATCACCCATGCTTCACACCCATATACGAGCATTGGTAAAACTATACTCTCATACATTCCCCTCTTTGCCTCCAAGGACAAAGTTCTTTGTCTCCACAGACTCCTAAGTTCACCACTCACCCTTTTCCCGTCATCAATTCTGTGATTCATCTCATCTTTCATAGACCCATCCGCTGACACGTCCACTCCCAAATATCTGAATACATTCACCTCCTCCATACTCTCTCCCTCCAATCTGATATCCATTCTTTCATCACCTAATCTTTTTGTTATCCTCATAACCTTACTCTTTCCTGTATTCACTTTTAATTTTCTTCTTTTGCACACCCTACCAAATTCATCCACCAATCTCTGCAACTTCTCTTCAGAATCTCCCAAGAGCACAGTGTCATCAGCAAAGAGCAACTGTGACAACTCCCACTTTGTGTGATTCTTTATCTTTTAACTCCACGCCTCTTGCCAAGACCCTCGCATTTACTTCTCTTACAACCCCATCTATAAATATATTAAACAACCACGGTGACATCACACATGCTTGTCTAAGGCCTACTTTTACTGGAAAATAATTTCTCTCTTTCCTACATACTCTAACTTGAGCCTCACTATCCTCCTAAAAACTCTTCACTGCTTTCAGTAACCTACCTCCTACACCATACACCTGCAACATCTGCCACATTGCCCCCCTATCCACTCTGTCATACGCCTTTTCCAAATCCATAAATGCCACAAAGACCTCTTTAGCCTTATCTAAATACTGTTCACTTATATGTTTCACTGTAAACACCTGGTCCACACACCCGCTGCTTTTCCTAAAGCCTCCTTGTTCATCTGCTATCCTATTCTCCGTCTTACTCTTAATTCTTTCAATAATAACTGTACCATACACTTTACCAGGTAGTATACTCAACAGACTTATCCCCCTACAATTTTTGCACTCTCTTTTGTCCCCTTTGCCTTTATACAAAGGAACTATGCATGCTCTCAGCCAATCCCTAGGTACCTTACCCTCTTCCATACATTTATTAAATAATTGCACCAACCACTCCAAAACTATATCCCACCTGCTTTTAACATTTCTATCTTTATCCCATCAATCCCGGCTGCCTTACCCCCTTTCATTTTACCTACTGCTTCACGAACTTCCCCCCACACTCACAACTGGCTCTTCCTCACTCCTACAAGATGTTATTCCTCCTTGCCCTATACACGAAATCACAGCTTCCCTATCTTCATCAACATTTAACAATTCCTCAAAATATTCCCTCCATCTTCCCAATACCTCTAACTCTCCATTTAATAACTCTCCTCTCCTATTTTTAACTGACAAATCCATTTGTTCTCTAGGCTTCCTTAACTTGTTAATCTCACTCCAAAACTTTTTCTTATTTTCAACAAAATTTGTTGATAACATCTCACTCACTCTCTCATTTGCTCTCTTTTTACATTGCTTCACCACTCTCTTAACCTCTCTCTTTTTCTCCATGTACTCTTCCCTCCGTGCATCACTTCTACTTTGTAAAAACTTCTCATATGCTAACTTTTTCTCCCTTACTATTCTCTTTACATCATCATTCCACCAATCGCTCCTCTTCCCTCCCACCCACTTTCCTGTAACCACAAACTTCTGCTGAACACTCTAACACTACATTTTTAAACCTACCCCATACCTCTTCGACCCCATTGCCTATGCTCTCATTAGCCCATCTATCCTCCAATTGCTGTTTATATCTTACCCTAACTGCCCCCTCTTTTAGTTTATAAACCTTCACCTCTCTCTTCCCTGATGCTTCTATTCTCCTTGTATCCCATCTACCTTTTACTCTCAGTGTAGCTACAACTAGGAAGTGATCTGATATATCTGTGGCCCCTCTATAAACATGTACATCCTGAACTCTACTCAACAGTCTTTTATCTACCAATACATAATTCAACAAACTACTGTCATTTCACCCTACATCATATCTTGTATACATATTTATCCTCTTTTTCTTAAAATATGTATTACCTATAACTAAACCCCTTTCTATACAAAGTTCAATCAAAGGGCTCCCATTATCATTTACACCTGGCACTCCAAACTTACCTACCACACCCTCTCTAAAAGTTTCTCCTTCTTTAAAATTCAGGTCCCCTACCACAATTACTCTCTCACTTGGTTCAAAGGCTCCTGAGCAGCATGCCAAAGCCACTTGTATGCATAGCATTATGGGCTGGCTTAAAATTAACTTAAGATTAACTAAACAATGATGTAATCAGTGATAAAACATTATTGTAAACAGGTAACAATAAAGCACAAATGAGTATTACAAAGACAGGTCATATGGTTGCATGCATTGCTGTACATTCAGTCGAATGAAGTATTCTGTTAGGTAGAGAATTTAAAAAATAACAAAGTTAGATTGGGTCTTAGGTTTAACATTTATGTGATATAATTCTGAGAAACATTTAAGATATACAATTTATAAGGTTCAGTTATTCAGTATTTATTTGGTTTTGGGTGAGTAAGTGATCTTTGAGAAGAGACTTGAATTTATAAACAGGTAGTGTTTCTTTTATATTTACAGGTAATGAATTCCAGATTTTAGGGTCTTTTATGTGCATTGAGTTTTTGCATAGCGTGAGATGGACACGAGGAACATCAAAGAGTGATCTGTGCCTTGTGTTATGGTCATGTGTTCTGTTGAGGTTGGCAAGGAGATGTTTGAGGGGAGGGTTAATATCAAAGTTAAGTGTTCTATGTAAGTAATAGGTGCAGTAATAAGTATGGATGGTTTGTATGGTGAGTAGGTTGAGTGTTTTGAATATTGGTGGAGTGTGCTGCCTGTAGAGGGAATTTGTTATCATTCTGACTGCAGCCTTTTGTTGGGTAATTAGTGATCTGAGATGATTAATTGTTGTTGAGCCCCATGCACAAATTCCATAGGTGAGATAGGGGTAAATAAGAGTGAGATATAGGGCCAGGAGGGCTGACTGTGGAACATAGTACCGTATCTTTGATAGTATGCCTACGGTCTTGGAAATTTTCTTAGAAATTTGTTGTATATGTGTATGAAATTTGAGTCTATTATCAAGGTGGATTCCTAAGAATTTTCCCTCTGTTAGCTTTGTGATAGGTGATCCGTTTATCATTATGTTAAGAGGGACATCTGTAGCTCTGTTACCAAACTGAACGAAGTAGGTTTTGTCAATGTTTAGTGTAAGTTTGTTAGTCCTCATCCAGGTAGATATTTTCTGTAATTCGGTATTTACAGTATTGGCTAGCGTGACTAGGCTCAGGTGAGAGAAGACGTATGTAGTGTCATCTGCAAATAGTGTGGGTTTGAGTAATTGCAAAGCATTTGGTAGGTCATTTATGTATAGGAGAAAGAGAAGAGGGCCAAGGACACTTCCCTGTGGGACACCAACTGTAATTGGTTGTGCGGAAGAGTTTGCCCCATTTGCGTACACATATTGGCTTCTGTTGCTGAGGTATGACTTGAGGTAGTTGAGGGAGTGCCCTCTTATACCATAGTGTGACAATTTTATGTGGAGCAAGTCATGGTCAACTGTATCAAAAGCTTTACGTAAGTCAATGAAGATCCCCAGTGGGACTTTTTTCTCTATTGCAGTGTATACATGTTCTAGCATGTGTATAATAGCATCATTAGTATTTTTATTAGGCCTGAATCCAAATTGGCAGGGGTTGAGTATGTTTTGGGAGATGAGGTAGGAGTAGATTCATTTATGAATTAATTTTTCGAAGATTTTTGAGAGAGGGTGTAAGTTGGATATTGGCCTATAGTTATTCAACTCTGTTTGGTCTCCTCCTTTATGGATCGGGGTGACCCTTGCTATTTTGAGAACTGTAGGGAAGGTGGAGGATTCGCTGGATTTGTTAGAGAGTGTTGCAATGATTGGTGATAGCACTTGTGACACTTTTTTGTATATAAAGAGTGGTAAGGTATTTAAATCTCCTGCCTTGTTTTTTAGTGCGTTGATAATAAGGGAGACTTCGTATGGGTTAGTCGGAGCTAGGAACAGTGTGTTCGGGTAGTTGCCAGTGAGGTAGTCATTTAGTGAGGTATCTGAGCTTGAGATTTTATTGGCAAGGTTTTGTCCTACAGTGGAGAAGAAATCATTGAGTCTGTGTGCTGTTTGTTGGTGGGAGTTGGGGTTCATCTGATTTTGCTAATTTTATTTCGCTATTTCGTGATATCTTTTTTGTTCCTAGAATTTCTGATAGGGTTTTCCAGGTCTTTTTTATATCACCTCGTAAGTTGGATAATCTGTTCTCATAATACAATTTTTTTGCCCTTCTTATCAGGCTGGTTAGGATTGACGAGTAACGTTTTGTCTGGTCTCTGGTTATGTGACCCATTCTGTACTGTTTTTCATAGCGGTGTTTTGTATTTATGGATTTGAGAATGCTGGGTGTTAGCCAGGGACTGTTCAGTCTCTTAGCTGTCATCTGTTTAGTTTTTTAGGGCAGTGCTTGTTATAGAGGTATTGGGTCTTTTTTAGAAAATTATTAATACATTCATCAATATCTGTATAGATTTCTAGCTCAGTGTGCCAGTCAATGTTTGTTACTGCTGTTGTGAAGTTATTAATGGCTGCCTCATTGTGAAGTCTGAAGGTGACTTTAGTAGTGTCTTGGGGTATTTTACCAAGAGTTGTTATGAGGAAAGTAGGGTAGTGGTCTGTGGTATTATCTGTAATTATGCCTGATTTTAAATGGGATATGGTGTTGGTCCAGATGTGGTCAAGTAGGGAAACACTAGTCTCTGTAACTCTTGTAGGTTTTGTTACTGTTGATAGCAACATGCAGTTACTCATTGTGTTTGTGAATTCAGTAACATGTGGGTCCTGGTTTTGCACGAGATTTATATTGAAGTCACCTGAGAGTAGCAAGTGATCTTTGTTCATGCGGGCATCAATTATCATACTTCCTAGGTTTTGACTAAATTGGCTAATGTTTGACTGTGGAACTCTGTAGATGTTTATCAATGTGAGAGGTTTTTGTAGGTATTTGGATTTGAATTTAGCTATTATATATTCCCCATGTTCATCCCTTGTGCAAGTATTAGTGATACATTCTAGTTGGTCTGAGTAGTATATAGCTGTGCCACCCCCATGTTGGTCTGGCCTACAGTTGTGTATGGCTGTGTAACCAGGAATGGCATAGACATCTGTAGTATCAGGCTTTAGCCAAGTTTCAGTTAGTGTAATGGACATAATGGCATGCAAGGAATTTAGTAATGCTATGAGGTCATCGTAATGCTTGCTTAAAGATCTGATATTGTAGTTAAAGACAATTATGTTTTTGTTGGCTCTGAGGAGTGCCTTTGATTGTTCTGCTGTGTAGTAATTACAGTTACTGTTTGATTCATTTAAGTCATTAAATAAGAGGTTGGTATCAGGATCAATGCTTGTAATCATAAGATTTGTAGTGAATCTATAGTTAGAATTAAGTATAAAACAAAGTAAATAGTCTAAAGCTAAAAAATAGCACCTGAATTATTTAACAAATGTAAAAATAATGAGCTAAGGTAGTTTTTTTTTTTTTAAAGCTAAAATAAAGGAGACAATATAAAAGGGACTAAAATAATTTGTGGTGAACAAATAAAGTGATGATCAAATAATGGAGCTTGGGAATATGATAGTAACTAGTAGTACTTTAAAGGTAATTCTTTAAAGTTAGAATTAGGGAAAACAATAAAAGGAACTAATGTAAGTTGTGGTGAACAATAAAGTGGTAATCAAATAAATGAGCTTTGGAATATAATGGCAAAATTGTGAACTTATTACACTTTAACACTTGAGAATAGCACCTTGATTATTTTAACAATTGTGAATATATGGACTAGGGTAGTTATATAAAGCTAAAATAAAGGAGAAAATATATAAGTGACTAAAATTAAGTAATGGTAAACAAAGTTAAATGGACAGATAGTCACTATGAAATAATATTGGTTTAGGAGTAAGATCTGATTTGTAATATTAAATAAGTTGAGCAGTTTACTGCACAATAAAAAGTAAAAAAATATGAGGTAGTTGGTACTAGCTAGCAAAAGATAGTTTTGGGACTTGCAAAAAAGTAATTGGAATATACACTAACTGCACATACAATAAAAGGTGACTAAAACAAGTAGTGGTAACCAAAATTAAATGGACAGGTAAGAACAATGAATAATATTAATTTGGAGTAAGATTTGACTTGTAACATAAAATTATGAGCAATTAATAGCAGTAAGAAAGAAGTATAAAGTATTGGAGGTAGTTGGCATTAGCTAGTGATGAAAAAAAAAAAACAATAATGCACAATATAATAGTAACGTACACTATATGCACCACACGTATATATGTATTAACCCTTTCAGGGTCTTCAATTTTTTTTCAATTTTTCTTTTTCTGAGTAACTTTTATGGCCTCTGAGGCCAACATGATCAGTATTTTGTAAGTTATTTCTTTTTCAATACTACACAATAAGGGCGTAAACACTGTTGTCATTATTTTGTTTACAGAAAATATTTACACAAACAAACAATATGAAATGTTGTTTATTACTATTTTTCTATATTTTATATACACATATACAGTCACAGGACATGTTTCTAGAAGTTCTGCAGCCTGTGGAACTCTTTGAAACATGGTGTCATGCACAGTGGAGTTTTGCACTCCTCACACATAAAACGAGTGTCTCTGCGTTGTCGTGGGCGTTTTTTTGTATGTGAACAGACGTAACACCTCTTCTGAGCCTTTTTCTTCAAAGCAGTAGCAGGCAGTTTTACCAGGAAGTGATCACCATGCTTCAGACGAGCAGGTAGTTGTTGATAATTTGGTGGGCGGTCAATTGTTTGTGCATTTCCTTGGTACTTGAATACTATTTGTCTGATGACAGACAAACAGAATTTGCCGTACTGTGGTTTGTTTCTGGTGCTCATCTTATACATATTATAAGCATTGAGCATGGAAATGTCCAGAAGATGGAAAAACAGTTTGATGTACCACTTATAACTCTTGCGAACACAATCAGCAAACCCAATCTGCATGTCACATTTGTCCACTGAACGCATGTTGAAGGTGTAATCAATCACAGCTGCAGGTTTTAGAATGGGTTCATTTCTCTCTCTATGCTGCCTGCCACTGTCTGCCATTTCATTAGGGTGAATTGATGACAACAGTGTGACATCTCGTTTGTCATGCCACCGAAATGCCATGATGTCATTGGCAGCAAACGCCTGCATCTCACCTCTGCGAGTGCCAGCATCAAACCTGGGCATATGTTTTCGATTTGCACGCACTGTGCCACACACATCTGTCATGTTCACTCGCAAAAAATCACTGAGTGAGGGGCTTGTGTACCAGTTATCTGTATATAATATATGCCCCTTACCAAGGTATGGTTCTATCATTGTTCGAACCACATCACCTGAGATGCCCAATAACTTCCTGGTATTTTGCAATGTATAACTTCCAGTGTACACAATAATATCCAATACCAGACCACTGTAACAATCACAAAGCACAAACAACTTTATACCAAAGCGTTTCCTCTTGCTTGGTATGTACTGCTTGAAAGAGAGTCTTCCTTTGAACAGAATCAAAGACTCGTCAATTACAAGCTTCCTGAAGGGATAAAAATGAGTACTGAATTTCTGTTTCAGATACACAAACACATTCCTAATCTTATATAACCTGTCAGTTCTGTCAGGCCTGGTTTTATCTGAGAAGTGAAGCATACGTAACATTAGCACAAATCGATTCACTGGCATTATATCACTGAAACCTGGTGTTGCAATCAGGGGGTCTGTTGACCAGTATGATTTCACTTTGTGCTTATACACATGTGGCATAAGCATTATTGTGGCAAAGAAAAGATACAGCTCAGCCACAGTTGCCTCCTTCCATTGGTGTAGACGTGATTTTGGTGAAAGTATTGTGTTTGCCATGGTGTACTCGTAGTATGTGTTGCTTTCCATGACAATACTTTTCATCAGTGGTTCGTCAAAGAATAACTCGAAACATTCCAGTTCAGTGGCATTGTTCCCAAGTGCACAAGATGGCCGTATTCCACTTTGGCTGCCATCAAACTGGTGGGGATTTGGAACAAAATTGACAGCTTCCTGCCAATCCCAGGTGCGGTCTGCTGGTGGGTACTGGACAATGACAGGTGGTTGTGGTTGTGGAGGTTGTGGTTGTGGAGGTTGTGGTTGTGGAGGCTGGTGTGGTGGGGGAGTGGGGGATGGTGGCCTTTGTTCTAGATCAGCTGAGGCAGCGGCGTGGGTGGCAGCGTGGGTGGCAGCATGGCCCACTGCTGGTGCCTCACCGCCGGCACCACTACCACCACGCACATTTTCCATCCCAATTGCAACAGTATCTTCGTCATTTTCACTGTCTGTTCCTGTTGTACAGCCACGGGATGTACTCCGAGATACACTCCTTCCCCTTGGAATAGCATATGGCACACTTCCAGAGCGCATATATCGTCGTATATACTGACGCTTCACTGGGGAATATTGCACTTCACTATCACTACTGGAACTAGTTTGAAGAGCTTGTAGTTCATATTCACTATCACTATCATCACCCATGCTCTCATCTGAGTCTGGGATTTGGGAAAATAGAAGTTTCCTCTTGGGTTCTGGAACAACTGAATGTGAACACGAGGGCCCAGCACCAGAGGTGGAAGGCTGAGGGTCGTCTGGGTTTTCTTCACTATTACCGATATTATGGTCATTAGTTTCGGTCAAAACCTCACTAAAACCACGAAACTCATCTTCACTGGCACTTCCATCACTATTAGAACTGTCACTGGGGAACAAAAGTGTCCCAATTCGCCGAGGAGTGAGGAGCTTCTTACCGCGAGGCATGGTGGACATTGTTTACTAAGAGGGCATTCCCACAATGCACCACTGGGTCCCAGATTTTTTTTCTACCGCGCACACTGACCACGCAGACCCATTCTCTCACACCTAGGCCTATCAGCCTTTTCGCGCGAGATTTGAGGCCGCTAGAATTTATGCGTACTAGTACGTCAAAAACCCCTACGCGTAAGACGTACTAGTACGACGAAAACCCTCAAAGGGTTAAGGGCACTCATCTAATCTGTTACAGAAATGTCAGCTTTTCTAAGGAAGGTAGAGAAATCGTGTTCATTTGAGATGGTATATTGTTGTCCTGTTGATGTTTTCCTTACTAGTATTTTCCCATCTCGCGTGAAACACTGGTGTATTTTGTTTTCCTGTTTAAGTTTTCTCAGCCTGAACAGAAGGTTTTGACGTTTTTTTGTTAGACACTCATTTATGTACACTCCATTTTTCATTGTAATTGCTGATTTAATTAGGTCCTTTCTTTTATCGTATGAATGAAGTCTGATCATTATACTGTGTTTACTTCCTGGTTTTCCTAACAAACGTGTTTCTTTGATTTCATTGTTTTGCACGATGACTTGTACGTGGTTCTGTATTATCCTGATAGCAGTTTCTTTGCACTGTGCTTGTGTTATGTCACTAGGAATGTGTGGACTGTTTATTATAACTGCATCAGACAACTTATCTTGTTCAGTTTTGTCGTCTTGGAAATCAAGGTATTCATTTAGTCGAGTGTGCATGTTCTGATTCCAGTCCTTGATTGCTTCTTCAACCTTCATATTTATTGTTGTTATTTGCTCAGTGTGACTGGCTATAGCTGCTTTTAGAGTATTTTCTGTGTCAACACTTCCCGATGTAATCTTCTCTTCAAGGTTTTGGATCTTATTCTCGAGGTTGATTATCTTGGATTCTCGTCGCTCGAGTGTTGCTTTGATATCTTTGATTTCATTTTCTAGAGAAACGATGTAGTCCTTGATATTGTCAGGAATAATCATACCTGAGTTATCATGGGTGAATCCTTTGAAGGGAGTGGAGTTGGAGGGGGAGTCAGCCATGTTTGTTGTTGTTGTTGTTGTTCCTTGGGTGGCGGCGGTGAGGGGGGGTGATGATACACTGGCGTCCTGCTGGGTAGACAAGTTGAGTTCTAGGGTCCTTGCTGTTATTCTTTTATTACTGGTGTTGTTTCTTCTGCGATATCCTTTCATAGTATCACTGAAGTAGATACTGTGTAGCAATGGAGGAGAAGGCTTGTTTTCTCGGAGCTTGGGTTAAGTGATTGTCTGGCAGCGGAGGCAGTGTTTGGGTTAGCAGGGCTGTCTTCCTTAGATCTTCTAATTTTGTCAAGATTTGGGTTACATTCTTAGTATTCTTGGGTCATGTTGTGGTCTACGTGGGTTCATGTAGTTGAACTTTCACTTAGGCCATCACAAGTTTTGATGAGCGATGTTTTTTTGAGAAAGAAGAGCTGGTAGGATACCGTTGCTGCCGCTGCCGCCGCCAACCGCCTGGCAGGTATACCCCTTAACATCTCCCAAAATCTCTCTCCTCTACATTCGTCTCTTCTCCAGGTGCATAAACGCTTATTATGACCTACTTTTCGCATCCAACCTTTACTTTAATCCACATAATTCTTGAATTTACACATTCATATTCTCTTTTCTCCTTCCATAACTGATCCTTCAACATTACTGCTACCCCTTCCTTAGCTCTAACTCTCTCAGATACTCCAGATTTAATCCCATTTATTTCCCCCCACCGAAACTCCCCTGCCCCCTTCAGTGTTGTTTAACGGTTTACACTGATTGATATTGATGTACCTCAGAGTCAAGTGGGACTTTAAGGACACCAGGTCACGATAATGTCCCTCCTTTGTGCCCACCTTCTCAGTTCATGCCTCACATGTCTGGACCTTAAATTATTCTTAGGGCCAGGACATCCAACTTCTTTTCATTCATAACATCAGCAATCATCTGTTTCTTGTCATCCGCACTACATCCACGCACATTTAAGCATCCCAGTTTTATAAAATTTTTCTTCTCTTTTTTAGTAAATGTCTACAGGAGAAGGGGTTACTAGCCCATTGCTCCCGGCATTTTAGTCGCCTCATACAACACGCATGGCTTACAGAGGAAAGATTCTTTTCCACTTCTCCATGGACAATAGAAGAAATAAAGGAGAACAAGAGCTATTTAGGAAAAGGAGAAAAATCCTAGATGTATGTATATATATATGCATGTGCGTGTCTGTGAAGTGTGACCAAAGTGTAAGTAGGAGTAGCAAGATATCCCTGTTATCTAGCATGTTTGTGAGACAGAAAAAGAAACCAGCAATCCTACCATCATGCAAAACAGTTACAGGTTTCTGTTTCACAGTCATCTGGCAGGACGGTAGTACTTCCCTGGGCGGTTACTGTCTACCAACCTACTACCTTTGTTTATATCAATCTTAATCAAAAGGGGTAAATCAAGACAAAGCCGTCTATTCTATGTTAACTTTAATGAACATATTTATCTTCATTCAGAATATACAATAAAGGTATATTCAAATTCTTATGAATTGGGCCCATTAAATACTAAGCAGTTTCAATGCTTAAATATACCAATTTAATAATCTTTGTACATACTATTTAAATTACTATATATACTTCCTTACTGCTCAGATAGAGGTACCACTTTTCCAATAACTGAGAAAACACCAATTTCCCAAGCTTGTCTTTGCAAGCACTGTAAAATAATCCTCGAATAGATGAGTTGGTCCGTTTCCCCATTCACAGGGTAGACGAGGAAGTGCCAAAGCTAAGTAGGACTGTTCTCAGAACTTGCCCGAGAGAGACTGCCGGGAACAAGCCTCGTGAATGGCAGGTAAACAGTAGGCGCCAAATCATGACGTCATAAACAACCCAACTCTTGGACAAAGTGGAGCTTGTTATACTTAACCGTACATGTATACACAAATGATGAAGGGTGACTGATAATGCTATGACGATCCAGCGGCTTCGGTTTAGCTATTACTGAAGCAGCTAGCGAGGTATTATTACCTGGATGATAAAAGCAAAGAAATATTATGATACATCGTAACACCCCCCACCCTCCAAAAGTGGGATCGGTAATTAAGTTCTTGTCACAAGAAGCCCTTCGGGAGTGCCTGGAGATGAAGTAACTGCAGAACTTCATACAGAAACTCTTCATCCCCGCTCGCATGCCCCAAAGACCTCGTGAAGATATTTTCGTCTCACTCCATCTGGACAAAAATAGAACATTATTAATAACACAAGAGCAAAAAGAAACATCTTAAGAGCGGGACTGAGCATCAGCCAGTACATTATCGTTACCTTTTATATGTGAAATTTTGAAAGCATAGGGTTGAATTCTAAGTGCTCATCTTAATATCGTGAGATTTTTAGATTTCATGGTGTTAATAAATGTAAGGGGGTTATGGTCAGAATATACAGAAATTTCATGGGGTGAAGATCTTGGGTACACGTCAAAATGTTCTAAAACCACCACAAGGGCTAAAGCCTCTTTCTCTACAGTAGAATAATTAAGTTGATGGGGGCATAGTTTAGAGGAAAAATAGCCAATAGGGTGAAGAATGTCATTATTGGTGGAATTTTGAAGTAACACGGCTCCTAGAGCATAACTGCTAGCATCTATGTGTAAAGTAAATGGTTTCTCGAAGTTGGGACTTTGTAGGATAGGAGCCGAGGAGAGAAGATGCTTCAATCTTCGAAAAGCTTCTTCACAATCTTGGGTCCACTTAAACTTCACTCTTGAACTAGTAAGTTCTGTCAGAGGGGCAGCGACCTGGGCATAATTGGGACAGAATCTCCTGTAGTATCCTGTCATTCCTAAAAAATGTTGAATTCCTTTCCGGTCCGAAGGAGAAGGAAAATCCGAGATGGCTTGGATTTTCGCTTGAATCGGGGCCACTGTGCCTTGTCCTATTTCAAACCCTAGATAACATACCTTGGCCTGACCAAAAACGCATTTGGCTAAATTGATGGTGAAATTATGACTTGATAAAGCCTTTAAAAGTTCTTCCAATCTAACCAAATGATCAAGCCAACTATCGCTAAAAACAACCAAGTTGTCTAAGTATACAGCCACTCCTTGTAAAGGAAAGGTGAGCTCATTCATAATACGCTGAAAAGTTGCAGCTGCATTGCATAATCCGAAGGGTGTAACTGTATAATTGAATAACCCGTCTTTCACAACGAAAGCTGATATGTCTCGAGCTCTTGGCGAGAGAAGTACTTGGTAATATCCTCTTAATAAATCTAGTTTGCTGACAAATTTGGCTGTAGAGACGGAGTCGATTAGGTCGTCAATGTGAGGTAATGGGTAACTATCGAGACGAGTGACGACATTTATTTTTTGGTAATCCGCACACATCCGATGACTGCCGTCCGGTTTGGGGACTAATATACAAGGGGATGCCCAAGGACTCTTGCTCTTTTCAATCAGTCCATGCTCCAGCAAGAAAGATATTTCATCTCTCATTATTTGGTGTTTTGCTGGACTAACTCTGTAAGGGGGTTGTTTAATTGGCCGAGTCTCCCCGACATCCACGTCATGTTCTCCTAATGTACACTTCTTGGGTATGTCCTCAAACAAAGAACTATATTTCCTTATTAGTTCTTTAACTTGCATTTTCTTTTCCGGCCCTAGGTTGTCTAAGAATTGGTCGAGATTTTCTAATGTTTCCGAATTCTTGAGACAGATCTCCTTTTGTCTGGTGACTTCTTCGTATATGGGTTTCGTCTCTATGGGTGATGTTGAAATTGGCATAACTGGAAAGCTTCCTCTGTACACCTTTAGCTGGTTAATATGAAATCTTTTGAGTGATTTTCTTTTGCCAGGGATCCGAATTACGTAGTTGACATCGTTCTCTTTCTCCACTACCTCGTATGGACCTAAATAACGGGGTAATAGCAAATGTCCAGGAGTCAATCTTTGTATCAACACTAGGCCTTTAGGTTCAAATGATCGAGGCTTTGAACGTTGATCATATAAATGTTTCATTTTGACTTGAGCCTGTCCTAGATTTTTAATGGCAAATTCCCTAGAGAGGGCTAACCGCTCTCTCATCGCCACTATGGATGCTTTTAATGTAGGCTCAGTCTGTCCTGTCCAGGTATCTTGTAGTACTGCCATCGGGCCGTGAACCTCGTGTCCATAGATAATTTTGAAAGGAGAAAAACAGGTACTCTCCTGCTTGCTTTCCCTAATGGCGAATAATAAGAAGGGTATACCTTCATCCCAATCTTTTGTGGTCTGTTCACAGAAGGCACGTAACATTGATTTCAAG
The DNA here is from genome assembly GCF_038502225.1 of Cherax quadricarinatus. NCBI lineage: Eukaryota > Metazoa > Arthropoda > Malacostraca > Decapoda > Parastacidae > Cherax > Cherax quadricarinatus. The sequence goes on from NC_091379.1 coordinate 13,066,704, forward strand.
GTCTGGTGAAACCTTTCCAGCGCCCCTTGAGACTGTGGGCGATAACTCGTGGAGTACACTGAGTTCACTCCTAGACCAGACAAGGCTTCTTTAAATATTTTAAATGTGAAATTGCTACCCTGGTCCGACTGGACCTCTCGGGGAATGCCCACCTGGGCAAAGAACTTTACTAGGGATCGAACCAACACTCAGGCTGTGATTTTTCGCAGAGGGATAGCCTCGGGATACCGGGTGACTGTATCCATTATTGTGAAAAGATATTGGTTGCCTTGTCTAGTCTTGGGCAAAGGGCCCACACAGTCTATTATGAGGTGGGAAAATGGTTCCCCAGACACAGGAATCGGGATTAAAGGAACGGGCCTGGGGACATGGGTGGTTTTACCGGCCACTTGACATACATGACACTCTTGCACATACTTTACTGTGGTGTCATACATTTTTGGCCAAAAAAAAGTACTTCTTGATTTTACCTAAAGTCTTTTTAATGCCTAGGTGCCCACCTTGGATACTGCCATGAGCAAATTCAAGAACTAGGTCACGGAATGCTTTAGGTAACACAATTAGGTCTCTGTGTAAATTCAATTTCTTGATGACCACTTTCTTTTTCAGGATACCTGAACTGTCAACAAAATAACAGTTTTCTTTTACCTTAATCAGTTCCTCGGGTACCGCCGTTCTTCTACAAGTTTCTAACTCAGGATCATCCATTTGTGCCTGGATCAAGTCCTCTTTTCCCCAGTTTCTGGCCTGATTTAAATTTATATTAGGTACTTTCGTGATAGGATACAGCTTAATTAATCTTAAGTTAATTTTAAGCCAGCCCGTAATGCTATGCATAGTATAAGTGGCTTTGGCATACTGCTCTTATCTGTATTTTTTGTACCTCTGTATGTGTGCACAAATTTATAATAAAAAAAATAAATAAATAAATAAATAGGATACAGCTTGGAGGTGTCAGGTTGATTCATATCACTAAATAATAATCCTATCCCCATATCATCATTTCTATTGGGTGAAGGGGTAACCCTCTCTGAACGAGACATCACCCGTGTTATCACATTAAGAGGGAATAAGGACGTTCCTTGCTTGGAAACTTCTAGAGCATAATTATCGTCTGAAGTGTTAAGTAACACTATGGGTTCGGGACATATCCTTTTATGAAATATATCATTTCCTATTAATAAATCTAAATCGTCAATGGGAAAGTGTCCTGGGGATAATCCTACTGTGATCCATCTGTTATAATAAGAAGTTTTCAAATAGACTCTATACAAAGGAGCTTTGATTAGAGCACCTCCATAGGCTTCTAACAGAACTTCCAACTGGGGAACATCATTCTCACTTGTAGGTAACTCTCCCTTTCTTAGTAACGTGATGTAAGAACCAGTGTCCTGAAATGTGTTAATGTCCACTAACCTTTTCTGATCTAACCCAACTTGTCCTTTTGAATAATAAGGAGCCATTGCCTTCTTCATGAGATTTGCCGGAGTTCCGATATCCAGTCATCGGCACAGGTGATTCTCAGAAGGAGGAGAAGTCAACGTCGGCTCACTAGATTTTTGGCTATCACCAGTCGAGTGAGTAATCATTTGAGTGGGATATGTTCTTCGGTAGTCCTTCTGGTCTTTATTCCTCTTAAAACACTGGTTCTGCAGATGTCCTATCTTCTTACAATATTGACAATATGGATCTTGGTTCCATTTACTAGTAGCTTTTGGAGCTTCATCCCTGCCCCGGCTTGGTAATTTTTTCCCCACGAGGGATTGAGACTTTCTCACCAAGGGGAAGGTCAGAGTATTCTTCCTCTGATCATCTGGTTTTCGTTGGGGAGGCGTCGACTTACTCAGAATCTTGGAATCGGTCAAACGTAACGTTACATCATAATGATCGGCTAGAGAGGGTGTTTCGGTCACTGTAGAAGTAGAATGTCTGATTAGGTAAGAGTGTAGCCTCATCGGTACATGGTTGAAGAAGTCTTCATGTAAGATCATTTGAGTCAGATCCTCCACCGTAGTACACTGAACGGCCCTCTTCCACCTGTGGAATGCCGTTTGCTTCTCCCTCACAAACTCAAGCCAGGATTGATGGGGTTGTCATGTTAAACTCCAGAAAATTTTCTGATAAGTAGCCGCCACAATTCATAAGAGTCTAACACGTTTTTTTTCACGATGTCATAATTGGAATATTGGTCAGAAGGTAACCTAGCCGTACAGTTTTGAGCTTTTCCCGTAAGGACTGTATGTAACAAGGCGGCCCAGTGTTTCTTGGGCCAATGCATCATGCGTGCTTGGTTTTCGAATACCTCGAAGAAAGAGTCGGGACTAGTATCGCTGAACTTGGGAACCAAATGAGCAGCACGGTGTAGGTCAAAATGGTCAGGAATACTTTTACCTCGACTGCCTAATTTTTCTCGTAATAGCTGTCTCTCATAACGAATCGACTCTCTTTCCAAGTCCTCCTGATTCAACTTTGGTTGCAGCTCAAGCTGGTTAGCTTGAAGGTGAAGAATGCGCTCTATTCGTTCGCATTGCTCTGAGGATAGTGTTGCAAGGAAGGATTTTGTCGGTCGCGGATTGCTGTTTGTAGGTTCGGGTTGGTCAGATTCAGTCAGTCTGGAGAACATCGTAAGGGCTGGAGATATAGGGTCGGCTATAAGTGCCACCTCAATCTCTTCCTGGCTAACCCTTGGTATCTCCTCCGGAGGTCGTGCTGTATCGGATTCCTTTCCTTTCTGAGGTGTACTACTTAACTGGGAAAGCAGGCTATCAGTTTCTTCCATTTTGTCTATAGATTCGTCTTGATCATTGGGAAACAATAAGTTTCGTATAATGGAGCCCACAGTGTTTGCAGTATAGTGTCTCTTATATGGTACCCCTAAAACTCTAGCGATTTGCCAACATGTTTGTAATTTCAATGTGGAAAGTCTCTGAGAAGTAATGTCATCGAATAAGGATTTTAACTCTTCCATATTTATGATAGTTCAATAATGGGCCAAACTAGATCTCCCAGACACAGGCCACCATCTGTTACGAATAGGAGATCTTTTTTAAAAAGGTTCAGGATTACCCCGGGTTACGTTTTCTTCTCAAGGAGAAGAAGGGGGGCGGGGTCTCCTTTTATCGTAATACAGTTATTGAAACAAATTCCTTGATGTTTCGTTTATATCAATCTTAATCAAAAGGGGTAAATCAAGACAAAGCCGTCTATACTATGTTAACTTTAATGAACATATTTATCTTCATTCAGAATATACAATAAAGGTATATTCAAATTCTTATGAATTGGGCCCATTAAATACTAAGCAATTTCAAAGCTTAAATATACCAATTTAATAATCTTTGTACATACTATTTAAATTACTATATATACTTCCTTACTGCTCAGATAGAGGTACGTACCACTTTTCCAATAACTGAGAAAACACCTATTTCCCAAGCTCGTCCTTGCATTAGGGAGATGTATGCAAACACTGTAAAATAATCCTCGAATAGATGAGTTGGTCCGTTTCCCCATTCACAGGGTAGACGAGGAAGTGCCAAAGCTAAGTAGGACTGTTCTCAGAACTTGCCCAAGAGAGACTGCCGGGAACAAGCCTCGCGAATGGCAGGTAAACAGTAGGAGCCAAATCATGACGTCATAAACAACCCAACTCTTGGACAAAGTCGAGCTTGTTATACTTAACCGTACATGTATACACAAATGATGAAGGATGACTGATAATACTATGATGATCCAGCGGCTTCGGTTTAGCTATTACTGAAGCAGCTAGCGAGGTAGTATTATCTGGAAGATAAAAGCAAAGAAATATTACGATACATCGTAACACACTACACATGTGAACATAGATCTGTGTGAAGGCTTACTCAGCCCTGTAACAACTTCAGTCAGTATTACTCAGGCTGGCTCCTCCTCAGGAAAATTAGTGAATAGAAAAAGAAATAATAACAGACAAACATAAACACTTTATTATATAGAAAGTATAAAATGTAAAACACTTAAATATGAAATATTAATCCTACATTAAAGAAAATGAAAAATATAAATGATAACTGAATTCAACGCTAATTTAATTGGGTGTCTGGTGTTGGTGACACTGCTTGTTGAAATCGTAGCCGTTGCTGATGTGGGGGGGGGGGTCGCAGGTGTTGGTGACCATCCACTGGCTAGTTCTTCACAGTATACCAGTGAGTATAATATCCCGATGACAGGAAAGCAGGTTCTTTACCGCTGCAATGATGTGGGGTTATGTCCTGCAATTTCATACAGGTGCACAGGTAGTGAGATCAAATTGGCGAAGTCTCTGGACGTTAGTCCTTCTCCATCATTTCTCCTCGTTGATTGACAGGTGACCCTCACTGACATCCAAGCTGGAAAGATACAGGTTACCCACTGCTTAAATAATCACACTTCATGGTAGTGTACAATATTCAAAAGATGTGGTGATTATTACAACAGTCAACCTAGAGCAAGACTGAAAGGACTAAGTTTATTATTGGTCAAAAGTGAAGCTTTTAACCAATAAATCCACTAGAATACAAGGCAGGCATGTACTTACAGTAGAGTTGGGAGCTGTGAGTCTAGTGATTTACTGTTTAACCAGAGCCCCACACGTCACCTTTCGAGGGGGGGGGGAAGAGGGAGGGGAAGGGATAGCGGGAGCTAGACTGACCCTACCTTAACAAGCAGCCGGCAGTCAAACTATCACTTTCAGGGAGTGGGAGAAAAGGCGGGAAAAACGGGAGCTTGACTTACCCTACCTTAACTAGTAGCCGGCAGACAAACTATCAATTTCAGGGAGGGGGAAAAAAGGCGTGAAAAACGGGAGCTTGACTTACCCTACCTTAACTAGTAGCCGGCAGTGAAACTACTGTTACTATATATATTCCCTCTACACCTATCTATTGAACTTTTCCCTCACAATCTGCTTGGACCGTTTACAGGTTAAGGGTAAACAAATAACGTCACGCATCCAATACACATCAGCTGGTGGGTCTGATGTGTGTTCATGAATGTGCTGATATTATTTCCACAATTATTACAATATTGCATAACAGTAAATCTTCTATTTTTTGTGTGAATGAAAATTCATTATGTGAATAAAAAATCAAAGTGGAATTTATTTGTGAAGCCTGGAAATGTAACTAATGAATAGAGGAAATGTTAGTTTAGTGCCAGGAATGCCTGCACTTTTATTCTGGACCCTATTTTGAAATTGGAATATTTTGAACTTTGTGTGAAATTGGCCAAATTACCAATTTCCGATCACTTTATTGGGTAGTTGAAATAGTTGATTGCGCAATTTCTTGTTCTCAAATGATAAAATAGAAGTAATACTTCTTGTTTTATTATCTTCAGAAAAAGATTCTCTACCATTTCATTAAAAAAAATAAAAAATTTATTTTGGAAATTCTTGGACCCTGTCTGTCACTCTTGAGATTTGGTCTCTGGACCCTCAAAGGGTTAGTAAGTTTATTGAGGTATACACAAATACAGTTACATAGATTATCATACATAGCAGCATATGTGTAGAGATCCTAGGATAACCCAAAAAAGTCACTTATTTCCATTGAGGTCCTTTTAATACCTTATTATTATACAAGAATTATGTGGATTAAAGTAAAGGTTGGATGCGAAAAGTGGGTCATAATAAGCGTGTATGCACCTGGAGAAGAGAGGAATGCAGAGGAGAGAGAGAGATTTTGGGAGATGTTAAGTGAATGTATAGGAGCCTTTGAACCAAGTGAGAGAGTAATGTTGATAAATTAGACACATGTGCAACTCTTGGGTATATTTATTGAGATACCCAAGAGTTGCACATGTGTCTAATTTATCAACATGTCGGTTCTCTGAACCATTCATCTACTGAGAGAGTAATTGTGGTAGGGGACCTGAATGCTAAAGTAGGAGAAACTTTTAGAGAGGGTGTGGTAGGTAAGTTTGGGGTGCCAGGTGTAAATGATAATGGGAGCCCTTTGATTGAACTTTGTATAGAAAGGGGTTTAGTTATAGGTAATACATATTTTAAGAAAAAGAGGACAAATAAGTATACAAGATATGATGTAGGGTGAAATGACAGTAGTTTGTTGGATTATGTATTGGTAGATAAAAGACTGTTGAGTAGACTTCAGGATGTACATGTTTATAGAGGGGCCACAGATATATCAGATCACTTCCTAGTTGTAGTTACACTGAGAGTAAAAGGTAGATGGGATACAAGGAGAATAGAAGCATCAGGGAAGAGAGAGGTGAAGGTTTATAAACTAAAAGAGGAGGCAGTTAGGGTAAGATATAAACAGCTATTGGAGGATAGATGGGCTAATGAGAGCATAGGCAATGGGGGTCGAAGAGGTATGGGGTAGGTTTAAAAATGTAGTGTTAGAGTGTTCAGCAGAAGTTTGTGGTTACAGGAAAGTGGGTGCGGGAGGGAAGAGGAGCGATTGGTGGAATGATGATGTAAAGAGAGTAGTAAGGGAGAAAAAGTTAGCATATGAGAAGTTTTTACAAAGTAGAAGTGATGCAAGGAGGGAAGAGTATATGGAGAAAAAGAGAGAGGTTAAGAGAGTGGTGAAGCAATGTAAAAAGAGAGCAAATGAGAGAGTGGGTGAGATGTTATCAACAAATTTTGTTGAAAATAAGAAAAAGTTTTGGAGTGAGATTAACAAGTTAAGAAAGCCTAGAGAACAAATGGATTTGTCAGTTAAAAATAGGAGAGGAGAGTTAGAGGTATTGGGAAGATGGAGGGAATATTTTGAGGAATTGTTAAATGTTGATGAAGATAGGGAAGCTGTGATTTGGTGTATAGGACAAGGAGGAATAACATCTTGTAGGAGTGAGGAAGAGCCAGTTGCGAGTGTGGGGGAAGTTCGTGAGGCAGTAGGTAAAATGAAAGGGGGTAAGGCAGCCGGGATTGATGGGATAAAGATAGAAATGTTAAAAGCAGGTGGGGATATAGTTTTGGAGTGGTTGGTGCAATTATTTAATAAATGTATGGAAGAGGGTAAGGTACCTAGGGATTGGCAGAGAGCATGCATAGTTCCGTTGTATAAAGGCAAAGGGGATAAAAGAGAGTGCAAAAATTATAGGGGGATAAGTCTGCTGAGTATACCTGGTAAAGTGTATGGTAGAGTTATTATTGAAAGAATTAAGAGTAAGACGGAGAATAGGATAGCAGATGAACAAGGAGGCTTTAGGAAAGGTAGGGGGTGTGTGGACCAGGTGTTTACAGTGAAACATATAAGTGAACAGTATTTAGATAAGGCTAAAGAGGTCTTTGTGGCATTTATGGATTTGGAAAAGGCGTATGACAGGGTGGATAGGGGGGCAATGTGGCAGATGTTGCAAGTGTATGGTGTAGGAGGTAGGTTACTGAAAGCAGTGAAGAGTTTTTACGAGGATAGTGAGGCTCAAGTTAGAGTATGTAGGAAAGAGGGAAATTATTTCCCAGTAAAAGTAGGCCTTAGAGAAGGATGTGTGATGTCACCGTGGTTGTTTAATATATTTATAGATGGGGTTGTAAGAGAAGTAAATGCAAGGGTCTTTGCAAGAGGTGTGGAGTTAAAAGATAAAGAATCACACAAAGTGGGAGTTGTCACAGCTGCTCTTTGCTGATGACACTGTGCTCTTGGGAGATTCTGAAGAGAAGTTGCAGAGATTGGTGGATGAATTTGGTAGGGTGTGCAAAAGAAGAAAATTAAAGGTGAATACAGGAAAGAGTAAGGTTATGAGGATAACAAAAAGATTAGGTGATGAAAGATTGAATATCAGATTGGAGGGAGAGAGTATGGAGGAGGTGAATGTATTCAGATATTTGGGAGTGGACGTGTCAGCGGATGGGTCTATGAAAGATGAGGTGAATCATAGAATTGATGAGGGGAAAAGAGTGAGTGGTGCACTTAGGAGTCTGTGGAGACAAAGAACTTTGTCCTTGGAGGCAAAGAGGGGAATGTATGAGAGTATAGTTTTACCAACGCTCTTATATGGGTGTGAAGCATGGGTGATTAATGTTGCAGCGAGGAGAAGGCTGGAGGCAGTGGAGATGTCATGCGTGGAGATGTCATGTGTGGTGTGAATATAATGCAGAGAATTCGTAGTTTGGAAGTTAGGAGTAGGTGCGGGATTACCAAAACTGTTGTCCAGAGGGCTGAGGAAGGGTTGTTGAGGTGGTTCGGACATGTAGAGAGAATGGAGCGAAACAGAATGACTTCAAGAGTGTATCAGTCTGTAGTGGAAGGAAGGCGGGGTAGGGGTCGGCCTAGAAAAGGTTGGAGAGAGGGGGTAAAGGAGGTTTTGTGTGCGAGGGGCTTGGACTTCCAGCAGGCATGCGTGAGCTTGTTTGATAGGAGTGAATGGAGACAAATGGTTTTTAATACTTGACGTGCTGTTGGAGTGTGAGCAAAGTAACATTTATGAAGGGGTTCAGGGAAACCGGCAGGCCGGACTTGAGTCCTGGAGATGGGAAGTACAGTGCCTGCACTCTGAAGGAGGGGTGTTAATGTTGCATTTTAAAAACTGTAGTGTAAAGCACCCTTCTGGCAAGACAGTGATGGAGTGAATGATGGTGAAAGTTTTTCTTTTTCGGGCCACCCTGCCTTGGTGGGAATCGGCCAGTGTGATAATAAAAAATAAAAATATTATTATACTATGAAGGAGATATTATTATACTATGAAGGATATATACTAGGAATAAGGTAAAAAGAGGTATTTACATTTACATGTGTGTTAGCTAAAAAAATAAAAAAAAAAAAACATTCTCCTCCCTTTCTGTCGCTACATTCAATAGGTACCTTTTGGCTCTCTTCTTGAACTGGCTTATGCTATGACTGGCTTTGACACGTGCATACAATCTATTCCATTCCTTTATTGCTGTACAGTTAAAGGTGTTTGAAGCCTGGCTCTCTCTCCCTAGTACTATGATTGCTTTGGTTCCCAGCCTTCACTAAATTAACAGCAAGATATTCTGGACATTGTTTATAAGCAATTTTATAAACTTCATATAACTTCAGTTGCTTTACTATGTCTTCAATATTCAGCATATCCAATTGTAATTCATCCTGGCCTACATGTTCTCTTGGCCCCAGGTCTAGGATGAATCTTACCATTTTGTTCTGGGTGATTTGCAGTTTATCTTTCAGTTTTTTTGTCAGTCGTCACGTGAGGTCACAGGCCCTGAGCTGCTTTGGGGATTAGTGTGGATGGTTACAAAGCATGGCTTGCTTTTGCAGAGTTTTAAAAATTGAGGTTGGAGAGTTGAAGGAGGAAGTCTTGCTTCTAATGTGTGTGTTGGTGTGAGGGGAAGTCAAGTGAGGTCGAGCTCCATCAAAAATTGCATTTCCTGATAGTCCCAGGGGGAAAAGAGGGTGGGAAATAAGCTTGTGCAACCATAAAGTTCATATACTCCTTTGAACCAACATAAAAGGAATATCAGTGAACACCGAATAGAAAAATATGGATTACAGTGTCATATGGAGAGTGCCGGTAGAGAAACGGTTACTGTGGAAATAGGCCTGACCAGCACTAGCAAATTATTGTCAGATGTGGACACAAGTGAAAATAAACAAACAGATATTAAACTATCTATAAGTAATATGGCGAATGACAAAGATATACACCTACCATCCGACTTACGACCTGCTCGACTTATGACCACACGACTTACGACCGTGTTTTTTTATGCCAAATTTCTGGGAAATAACCAACTATTTGTGTTGTACACAGTGTTTATCCTAAACCTTACAGTATAAAATAAAGTACTAACAGCATAAAAAGTAAAGTAAAACATGAAATACCAACATAAAACAATAAAATAGTCATTACAAAAATTTATTTTTTATTTTTATTATCACACCGGCCGATTCCCACCAAGGCAGGGTGGCCCGAAAAAGAAAAACTTTCACCATCATTCACTCCATCACTGTCTTGCCAGAAGGGTGCTTTACACTACAGTTTTTAAACTGCAACATTAACAGATGCGATTGTTGATATTCAGTAGTAAAGTTCGACTTACGTCCATTTTGACTTACGACCGGTTTCTCGGAACCGAACTCGGCCGTAAGTCGGATGGTAGGTGTATATTGGCAGTGACATAGTGAAATAAATTGTAGATACGAGTAATCTTAATTATCCCCAGTATAGCGTAAAATATGTGGTGTAGCATATGGGAATATTTACAAGCGTCTGGCACTAGTGAATTATTGCCAGAGATCCAGAGAAGTGGAAATAACACGTGTATTTACTACAGTTTACCTGGAGTTTACCTGGAGAGAGTTCCGGGGGTCAACGCCCCCGCGGCCCGGTCTGTGACCAGGCCTCCTGGTGGATCAGAGCCTGATCAACCAGGCTGTTGCTGCTGGCTGCACGCAAACCAACGTACGAGCCACAGCCCGGCTGATCAGGAACTGACTTTAGGTGCTTGTCCAGTGCCAGCTTGAAGACTGCCAGGGGTCTGTTGGTAATCCCCCTTATGTGTGCTGGGAGGCAGTTGAACAGTCTCGGGCCCCTGACACTTATTGTATGGTCTCTTAACGTGCTAGTGACACCCCTGCTTTTCATTGGGGGGATGGTGCATCGTCTGCCAAGTCTTTTGCTTTCGTAGTGAGTGATTTTCGTGTGCAAGTTTGGTACTAGTCCCTCTAGGATTTTCCAGGTGTATATAATCATGTATCTCTCCCTCCTGCGTTCCAGGGAATACAGGTTTAGGAACCTCAAGCGCTCCCAGTAATTGAGGTGTTTTATCTGCATTATGCGCGCCGTGAAAGTTCTCTGTACATTTTCTAGGTCGGCAATTTCACCTGCCTTGAAAGGTGCTGTTAGTGTGCAGCAATATTCCAGCCTAGATAGAACAAGTGACCTGAAGAGTGTCATCATGGGCTTGGCCTCCCTAGTTTTGAAGGTTCTCATTATCCATCCTGTCATTTTTCTAGCAGATGCGATTGATACAATGTTATGGTCCTTGAAGGTGAGATCCTCCGACATGATCACTCCCAGGTCTTTGACGTTGGTGTTTCGCTCTATTTTGTGGCCAGAATTTGTTTTGTACTCTGATGAAGATTTAATTTCCTCATGTTTACCATTATTTTTTTTTTTTATTATCACACTGGCCGATTCCCACCAAGGCAGGGTGGCCCGAAAAAGAAAAACTTTCACCATCATTCACTCCATCACTGTCTTGCCAGAAGGGTGCTTTACACTACAGTTTCCAAACTGCAACATTAACACCCCTCCCTCAGAGTGCAGGCACTGTACTTCCCATCTCCAGGACTCAAGTCCGGCCTGCCGGTTTCCCTGAATCCCTTCACAAATGTTACCCTGCTCACACTCCAACAGCACGTCAAGTATTAAAAACCATTTGTCTCCATTCACTCCTATCAAACACGCTCACGCATGCCTGCTGGAAGTCCAAGCCCCTCGCACACAAAACCTCCTTTACCCCCTCCCTCCAACCCTTCCTAGGCCGACCCCTACCCCGCCTTCCTTCCACTACAGACTGATACACTCTTGAAGTCATTCTGTTTCGCTCCATTCTCTCTACATGTCCGAACCACCTCAACAACCCTTCCTCAGCCCTCTGGACAACAGTTTTGGTAATCCCGCACCTCCTCCTAACTTCCAAACTACGAATTCTCTGCATTATATTCACACCACACATTGCCCTCAGACATGACATCTCCACTGCCTCCAGCCTTCTCCTCGCTGCAACATTCATCACCCACGCTTCACACCCATATAAGAGCGTTGGTAAAACTATACTCTCATACATTCCCCTCTTTGCCTCCAAGGACAAAGTTCTTTGTCTCCACAGACTCCTAAGTGCACCACTCACTCTTTTTCCCTCATCAATTCTATGATTCACCTCATCTTTCATAGACCCATCCGCTGACACGTCCACTCCCAAATATCTGAATACGTTCACCTCCTCCATACTCCATATCTGAGTAATTGAAATTTCTCATCGTTGAACTTCATATTGTTTTCTGCAGCCCACTGAAAGATTTGGTTGATGTCCGCCTGGAGCTTTGCAGTGTCTGCAATGGAAGACACTGTCATGCAGATTCGGGTGTCATCTGCAAAGGAAGACACGGTGCTGTGGCTGACATCCTTGTCTATGTCGGATATGAGGATGAGGAACAAGATGGGAGCGAGTACTGTGCCTTGTGGAACAGAGCTTTTCACCGTAGCTGCCTCGGACTTTACTCTGTTGACGACTACTCTCTGTGTTCTGTTAGTGAGGAAATTATAGATCCATCGACCGACTTTTCCTGTTATTCCTTTAGCACGCATTTTGTGCGCTATTATGTTATGGTCACACTTGTCGAAGGCTTTTGCAAAGTCTGTATATATTACATCTGCATTCTTTTTGTCTTCTAGTGCATGTAGAACCTTGTCGTAGTGATCCAATAGTTGAGACAGACAGGAGCGACCTGTTCTAAACCCATGTTGCCCTGGGTTGTGTAACTGATGGGTTTCTAGATGGGTGGTGATCTTGCTTCTTAGGACCCTTTCAAAGATTTTTATGATATGGGATGTTAGTGCTATTGGTCTGTAGTTCTTTGCTGTTACTTTACTGCCCCCTTTGTGGAGTGGGGCTATGTCTGTTGTTTTTAGTAACTGTGGGACGACCCCCGTGTCCATGCTCCCTCTCCATAGGATGGAAAAGGCTCGTGATAGGGGCTTCTTGCAGTTCTTGATGAACACAGAGTTCCATGAGTCTGGCCCTGGGGCAGAGTGCATGGGCATGTCATTTATCGCCTGTTCGAAGTCATTTGGCATCAGGATAACATCGGATAGGCTTGTGTTAATCAAATTTTGTGGCTCTCATAAAAAATTCATTTTGATCTTCGACTCTCAGTCTGGTTAGCGGCTTGCTAAAAACTGAGTCATATTGGGACTTGAGTAGCTCACTCATTTCCTTGCTGTCATCTGTGTAGGACCCATCTTGTTTAAGTAGGGGCCCAATACTGGACGTTGTTCTCGATTTTGATTTGGCATAGGAGAAGAAATACTTTGGTTTTTTTTCGATTTCATTTATGGCTTTTAGTTCTTCCCGCGATTCCTGACTCCTAAAGGATTCTTTTAGCTTAAGTTCGATGCTTGCTATTTCTCTGACCTGTGTCTCCCTACGCATTTCAGATATATTGACCTCTTTTAGCCGCTCTGTTATTCTTTTCCGTCGCCTGTAAAGAGAGCGCCTGTCTCTTTCTGTTTTACATCTACTCCTCCTTTTTCTTAGAGGAATAAGCCTTGTGCATACATCGAGTGCCACCGAGTTAATCTGTTCTAGGCATAAGTTGGGGTCTGTGTTGCTTAGTATATCTTCCCAGCTTATATCGGTTAGGACTTGGTTTACTTGGTCCCACTTTATGTTTTTGTTATTGAAGTTGAATTTGGTGAATGCTCCCTCGTGACTAATCTCATTATGTCGGTCTGGGGCTCCGCGCATACATGACTGAACCTCAATTATGTTGTGATCTGAGTATATTGTTTTTGATATGGTGACATTTCTTATCAGATCATCATTGTTAGTGAAGATGAGGTCTAGTGTATTCTCCAGTCTAGTAGGCTCTATTATTTGCTGGTTTAAATTGAATTTTGTGCAGAGATTTAAAAGCTCGCGTGAGTGTGAGTTTTCATCAGAGCTGCCTCCTGGTGTTATTACTGCAACAATATTATTTGCTATATTCCTCCATTTTAGGTGCCTTAAGTTGAAATCCCCCAGGAGCAAGATGTTGGGTGCAGGAGCTGGAAGGTTTTCCAGACAGTGGTCAATTTTTAACAGCTGTTCCTGGAATTGCTGGGATGTTGCATCCGGAGGCTTGTAGACTACCACAATGACTAGGTTTTGGTTCTCGACCTTTACTGCTAAAACTTCCACTACATCATTTGAGGCATTTAGCAGTTCTGTGCAAACAAGTGACTCTGCAATGTACAGGCCAACCCCCCCCTTTTGCCTGTTCACTCTGTCACATCTGTATAGGTTGTAACCTGGGATCCATATTTCGTTGTCCAAGTGATCCTTTATGTGGGTCTCAGTGAAAGCCGCAAACATTGCCTTTTCCTCTGCAAGCAGTCCACGGATGAAAGGTATTTTGTTGTTTGTTGCTGGCTTTAGACCCTGTATATTTGCAAAGAAGAATGTTATCGGACTGGTGGTATTGTTGGTACTGGGGGGGGGGATTTTTTTTCCGGCATTAGTATCTGTATCTGTTGGTTTGGAGTGGAGGCCATCGACTGTGGTTCCACTCCAGGAATGACTGGATTTGGTGTACGATTTCTGCCATTTCCTGCCAGTGTTTTTTCCTTCCTGGCACTAAAAAACCTCTCCCTCTTGAGTGGCTGTGGCTACCCAGGTTTTCCCATGGCCTGGATGTTTTGTATCTTTTTGTCCCCTTTAGATGGTATGCCTGGCAATTTAAGTTATAGCACAGTCTTTCCTGTACTGAAGAGGTACACAGTTCAGGGTGAAAAAGCTTACAGGAAGGGAGTTTGCATTTTCCTGTTGTCATATGGGCATGGCATTTCCTAGGGTGGTCATAGTTGCACGTCCCATCTGTTTTTCCAGATTTCCCATGCCAGCAGATACCGAGCGCATAGTATGTGCACAGGCTTGGTTTCCATTTGCCTTGGGTTTCTGTGACTGTATTCCCTGTTGGTGCATGTTTCCCTGTCTTACTTCTATCCCCCCTAGCACCAACAATGGAGCTCCCACCAGTTGTTTTTGGTAATATATCCTCACTCTTGCTAGTGGAGTCCTCTTGTTTGCTATTTCCTGCGGTATTTATAGTTTGCAATATTGGTTTTATCTTATCTTTGACTACACTTGTTTCCCTACTATGGCTCCTGTCCCCTATGAGGTCATTTATATGTATTCCTTCCTGCGTCATAAGTAATAAAACGAGTGATGGTAGTATTGAGGTGCAGGGAATCACAGTATACATAAATTGAGCATAGTCAATATAAAGGCATAATTCTACCGTGTGACGTGTTTCCCCATTATCTCTACTAAGCATTACTGTTCGTGGAAGTGCAGGGGAAAGTTGCCGTAGGCCTAGTGCCGTGTGAACAATATAACCATCCCAGTGTAGTGCAGTGAAAAGAAAGTGTATCTTGAACGAATACATTGTATATCCTTGAGATAACCAGTGTACAACACAGTGACAAAATACCAGTGATAAAATAAAAGGAAATAAAAATAAAAAACAATAGTGAAGTGTGGCAGTGGTGGGTCAATCTACTTGTCCTGGTAAGGTTTCAACTTACCACATATAACGAATAGACCAGGATACCGAGACATAGTTAGGTGTTACCACACAGTGGGTTGTGTTTTGTACCGAAGGACTGTTTCTCATTTCGTAAGGAATATAGTGAATAAAGTGCATAATATATAGAATATATTCATGGGTCGACCATCACCTGCAAAAAAATTGTTGGAGGTGACAGTGAAGTGCAAACAATCATACAAGTGTTATAACGAGGAAAAAAGGATATAACTTGACTTAAGAAATCGTAATGACACGATTGCAAATAAACCATACCCCCGGCCGGGATTGAACCCGCGGTCATAGAGTCTCAAAACTCCAGCCCGTCGCGACGGGCTAGAGTTTTGAGACTCTATGACCGCGGGTTCAATCCCGGCCGGGGGTATGGTTTTTTTAAAAAAGGATATAAATAGGCAGTGATATAGTAAACTGAACTTATGGATAAGAGTTAATCCTTTTAACCCTTTGAGGGTCGACAGGCCCTCTCCGAAACTCGTTCTCAGGGTCGGCCAAATTTCAAAAAAAAAAAAAAATTATTTTTTCTTATGAAAAAATAGAGTATTTTTTTCTAAACATTATAGGCTAAACAAAAAAATTTTAACGTCAATACTTACCGAGATATGGAGGTGTGAAATTTGCCAAAATTGAACAACATATGGTAACATCGCCGACTGCCGTCACCCGGTATTTTTCTATTTACTTTTTTATGTACTATTTTCAATTTTTTTTCAATTTTTCTTTTTCTGAGTAACTTTTATGGCCTCTGAGGCCAACATGATCAGTATTTTGTAAGTTATTTCTTTTTCGATACTACACAATAAGGGCGTAAACACTGTTGTCATTATTTTGTTTACAGAAAATATTTACACAAACAAACAATATGAAATGTTGTTTATTACTATTTTTCTATATTTTATGTACACATATACAGTCACAGGACATGTTTCTAGAAGTTCTGCAGCCTGTGGAACTCTTTGAAACATGGTGTCATGCACAGTGGAGTTTTGCACTCCTCACACATAAAACGAGTGTCTCTGCGTTGTCGTGGGCGTTTTTTTGTATGTGAACAGACGTAACACCTCTTCTGAGCCTTTTTCTTCAAAGCAGTAGCAGGCAGTTTTACCAGGAAGTGATCACCATGCTTCAGACGAGCAGGTAGTTGTTGATAATTTGGTGGACGGTCAATTGCAGGTGCATTTCCTTGGTACTTGAATACTATTTGTCTGATGACAGACAAACAGAATTCGCCATACTGTGGTTTGTTTCTGGTGCTCATCTTATACATATTATAAGCATTGAGCATGGAAATGTCCAGAAGATGGAAAAACAGTTTGATGTACCACTTATAACTCTTGCGAACACAATCAGCAAACCCAATCTGCATGTCACATTTGTCCACTGAACGCATGTTGAAGGTGTAATCAATCACAGCTGCAGGTTTTAGAATGGGTTCATTTCTCTCTCTATGCTGCCTGCCACTGTCTGCCATTTCATTAGGGTGAATTGATGACAACAGTGTGACATCTCGTTTGTCATGCCACCGAAATGCCATGATGTCATTGGCAGCAAACGCCTGCACCTCACATCTGCGAGTGCCAGCATCAAACCTGGGCATATGTTTTCGATTTGCACGCACTGTGCCACACACATCTGTCATGTTCACTCGCAAAAAATCACTGAGTGAGGGGCTTGTGTACCAGTTATCTGTATATAATATATGCCCCTTACCAAGGTATGGTTCTATCATTGTTCGAACCACATCACCAGAGATGCCCAATAACTTCCTGGTATTTTGCAATGTATAACTTCCAGTGTACACAATAATATCCAATACCAGACCACTGTAACAATCACAAAGCACAAACAACTTTATACCAAAGCGTTTCCTCTTGCTTGGTATGTACTGCTTGAAAGAGAGTCTTCCTTTGAACAGAATCAAAGACTCGTCAATTACAAGCTTCCTGAAGGGATAAAAATGAGTACTGAATTTCTGTTTCAGATACACAAACACATTCCTAATCTTATATAACCTGTCAGTTCTGTCAGGCCTGGTTTTATCTGAGAAGTGAAGCATACGTAACATTAGCACAAATCGATTCACTGGCATTATATCACTGAAACCTGGTGTTGCAATCAGGGGGTCTGTTGACCAGTATGATTTCACTTTGTGCTTATACACATGTGGCATAAGCATTATTGTGGCAAAGAAAAGATACATCTCAGCCACAGTTGCCTCCTTCCATTGGTGTAGACGTGATTTTGGTGAAAGTATTGTGTTTGCCATGGTGTACTCGTAGTATGTGTTGCTTTCCATGACAATACTTTTCATCAGTGGTTCGTCAAAGAATAACTCGAAACATTCCAGTTCAGTGGCATTGTTCCCAAGTGCACAAGATGGCCGTATTCCACTTTGGCTGCCATCAAACTGGTGGGGATTTGGAACAAAATTGACAGCTTCCTGCCAATCCCAGGTGCGGTCTGCTGGTGGGTACTGGACAATGACAGGTGGTTGTGGTTGTGGAGGTTGTGGTTGTGGAGGTTGTGGTTGTGGAGGCTGGTGTGGTGGGGGAGTGGGGGATGGTGGCCTTTGTTCTAGATCAGCTGAGGCAGCGGCGTGGGTGGCAGCGTGGGTGGCAGCATGGCCCACTGCTGGTGCCTCACCGCCGGCACCACTACCACCACGCACATTTTCCATCCCAATTGCAACAGTATCTTCGTCATTTTCACTGTCTGTTCCTGTTGTACAGCCACGGGATGTACTCCGAGATACACTCCTTCCCCTTGGTATAACATATGGGACACTTCCAGAGCGCATATATCGTCGTATATACTGACGCTTCACTGGGGAATATTGCACTTCACTATCACTACTGGAACTAGTTTGAAGTGCTTGTAGTTCATATTCACTATCACTATCATCACCCATGCTCTCATCTGAGTCTGGGATTTGGGAAAATAGAAGTTTCCTCTTGGGTTCTGGAACAACTGAACGTGAACACGAGGGCCCAGCACCAGAGGTGGAAGGCTGAGGGTCGTCTGGGTTTTCTTCACTATTACCGATATTATGGTCATTAGTTTCGGTCAAAACCTCACTAAAACCACGAAACTCATCTTCACTGGCACTTCCATCACTATTAGAACTGTCACTGGGGAACAAAAGTGTCCCAATTCGCCGAGGAGTGAGGAGCTTCTTACTGCGAGGCATGGTGGACATTGTTTACTAAGAGGGCATTCCCACAATGCACCACTGGGTCCCAGATTTTTTTTCTACCGCGCACACTGACCACGCAGACCCATTCTCTCACACCTAGGCCTATCAGCCTTTTCGCGCGAGATTTGAGGCCGCTAGAATTTATGCGTACTAGTACGTCAAAAACCCCTACACGTAAGACGTACTAGTACGACGAAAACCCTCAAAGGGTTAATCCCGAGTGTAGTGTAAAACTATGGTGTAATTATACAGTGGACCCCCGCATACCGATTTTAATCCGTGCAAGAGGGGTCATTGTTATGCGAAATAATTGGTATGCGAATGAATTTTCCCCATAAGAAATAATGGAAATCAAATTAATCTGTGCAAGAGACCCAAAAGTATGAAAAAAAAAATTTTTTTACCACATGAAATGTTAATTTTAATACACACAAACTGAAAAAGGCATGCACACTTACATGACACTTACTTTTATTGAAGATCTGGTGATGATTGATGGGATGGGAGGAGGGGAGAGAGAGTGTTAGTGTTTAGAAGGAGAATCCCCTTCCATTAAGACTTGAGGTGTCAAGTCCTTTTCTGGGGTTACTTCCCTTCTTCTTTTAATGCCACTAGGACCAGCTTCAGAGTCACTGGACTTCTTTCGCACAACATATCTGTCCATAGTGGCCTGTACCTCTCGTTCCTTTATGACTTCCCTAAAGTGTTTCACAACATTGTCAGTGTAATAATCACCAGCATGGCTTGCAATAGCTGTGTGAGGGTGATACTCATCCATAAAGGTTTGCACTTTCAGCCACATTGCACAGATTTCCTTAATCTTTGTAGTAGGCAACTTCTTCAATTTCTCTCTCCCCTCCTCTGAACCAGTTTTCTCAGGTCTGGCCTCTTGCTCTTGAAGTTGATCTATCAGCTCATCAGTGGTTAGTTCTTCATTGTCCCCCCCCACCAACTCTTCCACATCCTCCCCACTAACCTCCAACCCCAAGGACTTTCCCAATGCCACAATGGATTCCTCAACTGGCATAATCCTCTCAGGGTTAGCCTCAAACCCTTCAAAATCCCTTTTGTCTACACATTCTGGCCACAGTTTCTTCCAAGCAGAGTTCAAGGTCTTCTTAGTCACTCCCTCCCAAGCCTTACCTATAAGGTTTACACAATTGAGGATATTAAAGTGCTCACTCCAAAACTCTCTTAGAGTCAATTGAGTTTCTGAGGTCACTACAAAGCACCTTTCATGGTTAGAACAATGATAGAACCATTCCTTGGTAAGGGGCATATATTATATACTGATAACTGGTACACAAGCCCCTCACTCAGTGATTTTTTACGAGTGAACATGACAGATGTGTGTGGCACAGTGCGTGCAAATCATAAACATATGGCTAGGTTTGACATTGGCACTTGTAGAGGTGAGGTGCAGGCGTTTGCTGCCAGTGACATCATGGCATTTCGGTGGCATGACAAACGAGATGTCACACTGTTGTCATCAGTTCACCCTAACGAAATGACAAACACTGGCAGGCAGCATAGAGAAAACAATGAACCCATTCTAAAACCTGCAGCTCTGATTGATTACACCTTCAACATGCATTCAGTGGACAAATATGACATGCAGATTGGGTTTGCTGATTGTGTTTGCAAGAGTTATAAGTGGTACATAAAACTCTTTTTTCCATCTTCTGGACATTTCCATGCTCAATGCTTATAATATGTATAAGATGAGGACCAGAAACAAACCATCATATGATGAATTCTGTTTGTCTGTCATCAGACAAATAGTATTCAAGTACCAAGGAACAACACCTGCAATAGACAGCCCACTAAATTATCAACCACTACCTTCTCGTCTGAAGCATGGTGATCACTTCCTAGTAAAACTGCCTGCTACTGCTTTCAAGAAAAAGTCTCAGAAGAGGTGTTACGTCTGTGCACATACAAAAAAATGCCCACAACAATGCAGAGACACTCGTTTTATGTGTGAGGAGTGTAAAACACCACTGTGCATGACACCATGTTTCAAAGACTTCCACAGGCTGCAGAACTTCTGGAAACATTCCCTGTGACTGTATATGTGTATAGAAAATATAGAAAAATAGTAATAAACAGCATTTTATATCGTTTATGTATGTATACAATTATAAACAATATAAGGACAACAGTGTTTGTGGCGTTATTGTGTAGTAAATAAATAGAAAAAACTCATAAAATAGTGCTAATATTTGTCTCACAGGCCATAAAAGGTACTTGGAAAAATAATAGAAAATAGTACCTAAAAAAGAAAAATAATACAGGATGACAGCAGTCAGTGATGTTACCATAAATTTGGCATTTTATGTCAACTTCGCGCCTCCATATCTCGGTAAGTATTGATTGTAAAAAATTTTTGTTTAGCCTATAATGTTTAGAAAAAAACTATCTTTTCATAAGAAAAAGTATTTTTTTTTTTGTTTTTTTTTGAAATTTGGCGGACCCTGAGAGGGCCTGTGGACCCTGAAAGGGTTAAGCATAAGAGATGTACTGAAAAGTGAAAATCTAGAAAGTGTAAGAAAGTTTCTAAGGAGCTTGCCAGAGTTATACAAAGAGTGGAAAACAGGGGGAAAAGGAACAAGAAAAGGTGGAAAATGCAAATAGAGGTGAAAACCAAGGAGTGGAAGTAAGAGGGTAAAATGTCATACAGAGCTAGTCGGAAAAGAAGGAAACAGAGATACATAACATAATGGAAAGGGAAAGGGAGGATGAGAAAGCTAGAGCATGAACAAATGAAAATGAGCAAAGTGAAGAAATTAACCTAGAAGAAAGTGAACAAGAGAACTCAGATTGGTTGTCAGAACTTAGGAATGACACAAAATCAATAATTATAGGTAGTCAGAACATTTGCAGATACAGTGGACCCTCGCCTTACAAACACATCGCGTTATGTTAAATCCGCCATACGAAGCATTTGAACGCAAAAATTTTGCCTCTCCTCACGATAAAAAAAACTCTCCTTACGTGATTCGTCCGGGATGCATCCCACGTGTGGCCTCAGCTGCCCCGTGGGTGCCAGTGTTTACAAGCCAGCCAGTGCGGTTGCATCCACACATACATTTGGTACATTTCACCTTATCCCAGTGTTTTTTGTGCTTGTAACTGCAAAATAAGTCACCATGGGTCCCAAGAAAGCTTCTAGTGCCAACCCTGTGGTAAAAAGGGTAAGAATTAGTATGGAAATTAAGAAAGATTTTGAAGGGTTTGGGGCTAACCCTGAGAAGCCTATGCCAGTTGTGGAATCCATTGTGCCTACTTCAAAGATTAAGGAAATGTGTGCAAAGTGGGTTGAAGTGCAAACCTTTATGGATGAAAATCACCTTAACACAGCTTTTGCAAGCCTTGGTGGTGACTACTACAATGACAATGTTGTGGCCCATTTTAGGCAAATCTTAAAGGAATGGGAGGTACAGACCTCTATGGACAGATTTGTTGTGCAACAGAGGTCCAGTGAAACTCAAGCTTGTCCTAGTGGCATTAAAAGAAGAAGGGAAGTAACCCCAGAAAAGGACTTGCTACCTGACTTCGAACAGGCGATAAATGACATGCCCATGCACTCTGCCCCAGGGCCAGACTCATGGAACTCTGTGTTCATCAAGAACTGCAAGAAGCCCCTATCACGAGCCTTTTCCATCCTATGGAGAGGGAGCATGGACACGGGGGTCGTCCCACAGTTACTAAAAACAACAGACATAGCCCCACTCCACAAAGGTGGCCCGGTGGCCTGGTGGCTAAAGCTCCCGCTTCACACACGGAGGGCCCGGGTTCGATTCCCGGTGGGTGGAAACATTTCGACACGTTTCCTTACACCTGTTGTCCTGTTCACCTAGCAGCAAATAGGTACCTGGGTGTTAGTCGACTGGTGTGGGTCGCATCCTGGGGGACAAGATTAAGGACCCCAATGGAAATAAGTTAGATAGTCCTCGATGACGCACTGACTTTCTTGGGTTATCCTGGGTGGCTAATCCTCCGGGGTTAAAAATCCGAACGAAATCTTATCTTATCTTAAAGCAACAGCAAAGAACTACAGACCAATAGCACTAACATCCCATATCATAAAAATCTTTGAAAGGGTCCTAAGAAGCAAGATCACCACCCATCTAGAAACCCATCAGTTACACAACCCAGGGCAACATGGGTTTAGAACAGGTCGCTCCTGTCTGTCTCAACTATTGGACCACTACGACAAGGTCCTAAATGCACTAGAAGACAAAAAGAATGCAGATGTAATATATACAGACTTTGCAAAAGCCTTCGACAAGTGTGACCATGGCGTAATAGCGCACAAAATGCGTGCTAAAGGAATAACAGGAAAAGTCGGTCGATGGATCTATAATTTCCTCACTAACAGAACACAGAGAGTAGTCGTCAACAGAGTAAAGTCCGAGGCAGCTACAGTGAAAAGCTCTGTTCCACAAGGCACAGTACTCGCTCCCATCTTGTTCCTCATCCTTATATCCGACATAGACAAGGATGTCAGCCACAGCACCGTGTCTTCCTTTGCAGATGACACCCGAATCTGCATGACAGTGTCTTCCATTGCAGACACTGCAAAGCTCCAGGCAGACATCAACCAAATCTTTCAGTGGGCTGCAGAAAACAATATGAAGTTCAACGATGAGAAATTTCAATTACTCAGATATGGTAAACATGAGGAAATTAAATCTTCATCAGAGTACAAAACAAATTCTGGCCACAAAATAGAGCGAAACACCAACGTCAAAGACCTGGGAGTGATCATGTCGGAGGATCTCACCTTCAAGGACCATAACATTGTATCAATCGCATCTGCTAGAAAAATGACAGGATGGATAATGAGAACCTTCAAAACTAGGGAGGCCAAGCCCATGATGACACTCTTCAGGTCACTTGTTCTATCTAGGCTGGAATATTGCTGCACACTAACAGCACCTTTCAAGGCAGGTGAAATTGCCGACCTAGAAAATGTACAGAGAACTTTCACGGCGCGCATAACGGAGATAAAACACCTCAATTATTGGGAGCGTTTGAGGTTCCTAAACCTGTATTCCCTGGAACGCAGGAGGGAGAGATACATGATTATATACACCTGGAAAATCCTAGAGGGACTAGTACCGAACTTGCACACGAAAATCACTCATTACGAAAGCAAAAGACTTGGCAGACGATGCACCATCCCCCCAATGAAAAGCAGGGGTGTCACTAGCACGTTAAGAGACCATACAATAAGTGTCAGGGGCCTGAGACTGTTCAACTGCCTCCCAGCACACATAAGGGGGATTACCAACAGACCCCTGGCAGTCTTCAAGCTGGCACTGGACAAGCACCTAAAGTCAGTTCCGGATCAGCCGGGCTGTGGCTCGTATGTTGGTTTGCGTGCAGCCAGCAGCAACAGCCTGGTTGATCAGGCTCTGATCCACCAGGAGGCCTGGTCTCAGACCGGGCCGCGGGGGCGTTGACCCCCGGAACTCTCTCCAGGTAAACTCCAGGTAAACCTCAAGTCCTAATGGAAGGGGATTCCCCTTCTAAACAATAACAACTTCCACACTCTCCCCTCCTCCCATCCCATCAATCATCACCAGATCTTCAATAAAGATATGTCATGTATTCTATTCTCAGTAGAGTAGTAATTGTGCATGTCTTCTTCAGTTCGTGTGTATTAAAATTAATATTTCATATGGTAAATTTTTTTTTCATACTTTGTGGTGTCTTGCACGGATTAATTTGATTTCCATTATTTCCTATGGGGAAAATTAATTCGCCTTACGATAATTTTGGCTTATGATGAGCTCTCAGGAATGGATTAATATTGTAAGGCTGGGTCCACTGTACTATGCTAAAGGTATGTGCCTATATGACAGAGATTGTTGGAATAAACACACCAGAAAATGTGTGAACATGTTGAGGAAGGGAAAGTGTTGTTTCAACAAAGAGTGCAGCAGGTACTTGCATCCAGTAATGTGTAAAGCTTCAACACAGTCCAGAGAATGTTATGACCTGAGCTGCCCAGACCATCATGTAAAAGGAATGTGGCGCTACAGAATTAGCAGAGAAAGGGTAATTGAACAGCATTATTTTTTAGACAAAAAGATAAAAGATCAAAACAAAGGAAGAGACAAACAGGGGGAATGGTACAGAGAGGACAGGTGGGGAGTAAAATGGGGTGTACAAAACCAGGCATCAGCCTGTCAAGGCCGAATAAGCAAACAAATGTTAAGCCAGTACTGGAGAAACAAGGGGTGTGTACACCAGGGGACATACCAAGTAGTACACCACCAGTGGTACTAGTGAAACACAAAGCGAGACAAAACAACCCACTTGGTAATTCCTGCTTCATATTTGCAAATATTCAGGGTTTGAAATCAAATAAAAAATGACAAAGTTAGTTATGTCAGTGGGCTCCTAACAGAAGTGAATGCCATGTTCAGAGCATTTACAGAAACGCATACAAGGGATGTTTTGGATGGAGAGATAAAGATAGAAAACTACAACATGTATAGATGTGATAGAATCAATAGGTTACAGGGAGGAGTAGGAATCTATGTAAAGGATACTTTCTCTTGCACAGAAGTGCTGAATTCTACAAATGATATAGTAGAAATTCTAGGCATTAAAGCTGAAAGTAGGAATTTGGTAATTATCCTAGTAGTATATAAACCACCATCAGCAACTGCTGAGGAATTCAGAGATCTCTTAAGTAAGATAGATAGCTATCTGGATAGGCTAGAAAATCCTGCACCAAATTATTTTACTCCTTGGAGATTTTAATCTCCCTCATGTAAAATGGAAGATGGTGCAACGTAATGTTATACCAGAAATATCTCCAGGAAGCACCCTGGCTCAACAGGCACATACCAGGAAACTAATGAGGATTTGTGAAATGTACTCTTTTAACCAACAGGTAATTGATCCCACTAGAAATGAAAATACAGTGGACCCCTGCATACCGATACATTTTATCGCTAAGATTTTGCCTTGCATACCGCTAAAAAACCCGCTCAACGCTGTTCGTTCGAGACGCGTCTAATGTGCGGCCTTAGCCAGCCTCACATGTTCCGCCGGTGGCATTGTTTACCAGCCAGCCTCTGTGGTAACATCCAAGCATACAATCGGAACATTTCGTATTATTACAGTGTTTTTGGTGATTTTATCTGCAAAATAAGTGACCATGGGCCCCAAGAAAGCTTCTAGTGCCAACCCTACAGGAATAAGGGTGAGAATTACTATAGAGATGAAGAAAGAGATCATTGATAAGTATGAAAGTGGAGTGTGTGTCTCCGAGCTGGCCAGGTTGTATAATAAACCCCAGTCAACCATCGCTACTATTGTGGGCAACAAAAAGGCAATCAAGGAAGCTGTTCTTGCCAAAGGTTCAACTGTGTTTTCGAAACAGAGATCGCAAGTGATGGAAGATGTTGAGAGACTCTTATTGGTGTGGATAAATGAAAAACAGATAGCAGGAGATAGCATCTCTCAAGTGATCATAAGTGAAAAGGCTAGGAAGTTGCATCAGGATTTAATTAAAAAAATGCCTGCAACTAGTGATGATGTGAGTGAATTTAAGGCCAGCAAAGATTGGTTTGAGAGATTTAAGAAGCGTAGTGGCATACATAGTGTGATAAGGCATGGTGAGGCTGCCAGTTCGGACCACAAAGCAGCTGAAAAATATGTGCAGGAATTCAAGGAGTACATAGACAGTGAAGGACTGAAACCTGAACAAGTGTTTAATTGTGATGAAACAGGCCTGTTTTGGAAGAAAATGCCAAGCAGGACCTACATTACTCAGGAGGAAAAGGCACTCCTAGGACATAAGCCTATGAAAGACAGGCTTACTCTGTTGATGTGTTCCAATGCTAGTGGTGATTGCAAAGTGAAGCCTTTGTTAGTGTATCACTCAGAAACTCCCAGAGCGTTCAGACAAAAGAATATCCTCAAGGCTAATTTGTGTGTGCTGTGGAGGGCAAACAGTAAGGCATGGGTCACTAGGGACTTTTTCTATGACTGGTTACACCAAGCATTTGCCCCCAATGTGAAAGATTACCTAACTGAAAAGAAATTAGACCTTAAGTGCCTCCTGGTGTTAGACAATGCCCCTGGTCATCCTACAGACGTGGCAGAGCGACTTTATGGGGACATGAGCTTCATTAAGGTCAAGTTTTTGCCTCCTAATACCACTCCTCTCCTGCAGCCCATGGACCAGCAGGTTATTGCAAACTTAAAAAAACTGTACACAAAAGCTCTGTTTGAAAGGTGCTTTGTAGTGACCTCAGAAACTCAACTGACTCTTAAGAGAGTTTTGGAGAGATCACTTTAATATCCTCAATTGTGTAAACCTTATAGGAAAGGCTTGGGAGGGAGTGACTAAGAGGACCTTGAACTCTGCTTGGAAGAAACTGTGGCCAGAATGTGTAGACCAAAGGGATTTTGAAGGGTTTGAGGCTAACCCTAGGAATCCTGTGCCAGTTGAGGAATCAATTGTGGCATTGGGGAAGTCCTTGGGGTTGGAGGTTAGTGGGGATGATGTGGAAAAGTCGGTGGAGGAGGACAATGAAGAACTAACCACTGATGAGCTGCTAGATCAACTTCAACAGCAAGAGGCCAGACCTGAGGAAACTGGTTCGGAGGAGGGGAGAGAGAAATTGAAGAAGTTGCCTACTACAAAGATTAAGGAAATCTGTGCAATGTGGCTGAAAGTGCAAACCTTTATGGATGAAAATCACCCTCACACAGCTATTGCAAGCCGTGCTGGTGACTATTACACTGACAGTGTTGTGAATCACTTTAGGGAAGTCATAAAGGAGCGAGAGGTACAGGCCACTATGGACAGATATGTTGTGCGACAGAAGTCCAGTGACTGAAGCTGGTCCTAGTGGCATTAAAAGAAGAAGGGAAGTAACCCCAGAAAAGGACTTGACACCTCAAGTCTTAATGGAAGGGGATTCCCCTTCTAAACACTAAGACTCTCTCCTCCTCCCATCCCATCAATCATCACCAGATCTTCAATAAAGGTAAGTGTCATGTAATTGTGCATGCCTTTTTTAGTTTGTGTGTATTAAAATTAATATTTCATGTGGTAAAAATGTTTTTTTTTCATACTTTGGGGGTGTCTTGCACGGATTAATTTGATTTCCATTATTTCTTATGGGGAAAATTCATTCGCATAACGATAATTTCACATAACAATGAGCTCTCATGAACAGATTAATATCGTTATGCGGGGGTCCACTGTACCCTGAATTTGATATTCATAAACAACGAGGAACTGATCAGAGACATAACAGTTTCCAAAACTATATGCTCTGATCATAACATTATAGAGGTTCAAATTAGTATTAACTCAGGAGTAGGAAACTGCATCACTAAAGTTAGAGACGGGATGTTCAGTAAGTTTAATTTTAACAACCATAGAAATGACTGGGAAAAAATAAACAAAGAGCTATCAGACATATTCCGGGAATCAGACATGAGCGACCTAAATCCCCACCAGTGCCTGGAGAAGCTGAATACAGAAGCATACAAAGTATGTATAAAACATGTACCATTGAGGAAACCCAGAAGAAGATCAGATATAGAGAGAGAGCATAGGAGATGGTACAGAAGAAGAAAACGGGTTATGAACTGCTTAAAAACACAATATGC
Source organism: Cherax quadricarinatus (assembly GCF_038502225.1). Taxonomy (NCBI): domain Eukaryota; kingdom Metazoa; phylum Arthropoda; class Malacostraca; order Decapoda; family Parastacidae; genus Cherax; species Cherax quadricarinatus. The sequence continues at coordinate 13,094,814 of NC_091379.1, forward strand.
TACAACAGAGGAAAGATAGACTTAGCAGAGAGAGCACTGAATTAGAGCAAAAACTTAGAATGTCATACCTCACAGAAGAAGTACAAAGGGAACAAAAGGTCATACAGGATATTGCAAGAAACCCAAAATATTTCTATTCCTACGCAAAATCCAAGCTAAGAACTACCTGTAGAATTGGACCACTACTGAGAGGAGACTCGTATACTGACGATGAACAGGAAATGAGTGAAATCCTAAAAAAGCAGTATGAGTCGATGTTCAGCAACCCACTAAATGACAGCAAGGTAGAAAATGCAGAAATATTTTTCACTCCAGAAGAAGGCCGCACAGACCAACTAACTGACATTAGTTCAAATCCCATAGATTTTGAAAAAGAAATGGAAAACATGCCCACTCACTCAGCACCTAGACCAGATTTATGGAATGCCCTATTTATAAAGAAGTGCAAAGTACCACTAGCACGAGCCCTCAGTATTCTTTGGAGAAAGAGCTTAGAACTAGGTGAAATACCGGAGGCCTTAAAGGGTGCAGACATAGCTCCTTTTGCATAAGGGAGGTAGTAGAGCACTAGCTAAAATTTACAGACCAGTAGGGCCCTAACCTCTCACTTCATAAAAATCTTCGAAAGAGTGATGAGATGGCAGGTTACAAATTTCATGTAGCACAACCAACATAACCTGAACCAGCATGGTTTTAGAGCAGGACGATCATGTCTGTCAGAGCTGCTGAACCATTATGATAGAATTACAGAGGCACTGGAAGACGACCAAAACGCAGATGTGATTTACACAGATTTTGCAAAGGCATTTGACACATGCGATCATGGAGTGATAGCGCACAAAATGAAGGCCATGGGCATTACAGGGAAGGTAAGCAGATGGATTTTCAGTTTTCTAACACACAACACAATAGTAGTGAACAGGGCAAGATCCAGCACAAGCAAGGTCTAAAGCTCAGTGCCCCAAGGCACTGTCCTGGCACCTCTGCTGTTCCTCATCCTCATAGCAGACATAGACAAAAACACCTGGCACACTTTTGTATCATCATTTGCAGATGACACTAAAATAAGCATGAAAGTCAGTATCTGGAGTTTACCTGGAGGGAGTTCCGGGGGTCAACGCCCCCGTGGCCCGGTCTGTGACCAGGCCTCCTAGAGGTAGAGGACACTGAAAAAGAGCAGGAAGACATAAACAGGGTTTTCCAGTTGGCAGTGGAGAACAACATATTGTTCAATGGTGATAAGTTCCAGCTGCTGAGGTATGGAAAGAATGAAGAACTCAAAAGGAGCACTATATACAAAACTCAAGAGGGTCACCAAAATAGAATGTAAGGAACACGTAAAAGACCTAGGAATAATTATGTAAGCAGACCTTTCTTTTAACCTTTTTAGGGTCACGAGGCCCTCTCCTAAACTCGTTCTCAGGGTCGAAAATTTTTTGGAAAAAAAAGAATATTTTTTCTTGTGAAATGGTAGAGAATGTTTTCCTGATCATAATGACACCAAAAGTATGAAACTTGATGGAAAACTTACGGAATTATGCTATTACGAAGTTAGCGGTCTCGAGGATGTTTACGCGTCGGAGATTTTGCCCACTTTCAGCCCTATTTTTGGCCAATTCCTGTGTACTAGTTGACAAAAATCATATTTATTTTGCTTGAACTCCATTTTTTCTATCGAATAAGTACAAGAAACCACCCATTTACCAACTTCAACTATCCAATAAAGTGGTTAGAATTTGGCAATTTTGCCAATTTCACACAAATTTCAGAAGATGCCAATTTCCAAATAGGGTCCAGAATAAACAAGACAGACATTCCTGGCAGTAAAATATCAATTTCTCTGCTCGTTAGTCACGTCCCCAGGCCCCTCATACATTTCTTTTCCTTTCCACTTTGAATTTTTATTCTCGCAAAAAAATAAAGGATTTACTGTTATGCAAACTACTGCATTAGTGTAGAAATGGTATAAATACTATCAGCACACTGTTTACAATAATGTTTTATCACTGATTACATCATTGCTTAGTTAATCTTAAGTTAATTTTAAGCCAGCCCATAATGCTATGCATACAAGTGGTTTTGGCATGCTGCTCTTACCTGCTCTTACACTTGTGAAAGAATATTAGACTCACCAGTTGACGTGTATTGGACACATAGCATGATTTGTTTACTTTTGAACTTTGGTAAAAATCGAACATTTCTGCTACTTTGAGCTCAATTTCAAGGTACTTTTCATTGTAAAACCAATCGAAATCATCTCAATTTCTGTAATATGTCTTCCATTCTATAAAATGAAACCAGGAAAACTAGAATTCAACTTTAAATACCATACGAAAATACAGTGCAAAGTCACTGTTTTAATCCAAAAACACGGTCAAAGTTTTTTTTCCTCATTACACACTGTGTGCTGCAGGTTTTTTTTTTTTATACTGTGCACACTGACCACATAAACCCATTCTTTCATATACGTATAGGCCTACCAGCTCTCTCTCACTAGATTTGAAGGCACTAGAATTAAGGCATTCTAGTACGTCAATAACCCTGATGCATAAGCTGTACTAGTACGTCGGAAACCCTGAAAGGGTTAAAGACCATAACAAGACCTGTTCTAAACCCATGTTGCCCCGGGTTGTGTAACTGATGGGTTTCTAGATGGGTGGTGATCTTGCTTCTTAGGACCCTTTCAAAGATTTTTATGATATGGGATGTTAGTGCTATTGGTCTGTAGTTCTTTGCTGTTGCTTTACTGCTTTACTTTAGGGCCAGGGCCAGACTCATGGAACTCTGTGTTCATCAAGAACTGCAAGAAGCCCCTATCACGAGCCTTTTCCATCCTATGGAGAGGGAGCATGGACACGGGGGTCGTCCCTCAGTTACTAAAAACAACAGATATAGCCCCACTCCACAAAGGGGGCAGTAAAGCAACAGCAAAGAACTACAGACCAATAGCACTAACATCCCATATCATAAAAATCTTTGAAAGGGTCCTAAGAAGCAAGATCACCACCCATCTAGAAACCCATCAGTTACACAACCCGGGGCAACATGGGTTTAGAACAGGTCGCTCCTGTCTGTCTCAACTATTGGATCACTACGACAAGGTCCTAAATGCACTAGAAGACAAAAAGAATGCAGATGTAATATATACCGACTTTGCAAAAGCCTTCGACAAGTGTGACCATGGCGTAATAGCGCACAAAATGCGTGCTAAAAGAATAACAGGAAAAGTCGGTTGATGGATCTATAATTTCCTCACTAACAGAACACAGAGAGTAGTCGTCAACAGAGTAAAGTCCGAGGCAGCTACGGTGAAAAGCTCTGTTCCACAAGGCACAGTACTAGCTCCCATCTTGTTCCTCATCCTCATATCCGACATAGACAAGGATGTCAGCCACAGCACCGTGTCTTCCTTTGCAGATGACACCCGAATCTGCATGACAGTGTCTTCCATTGCAGACACTGCAAGGCTCCAGGCGGACATCAACCAAATCTTTCAGTGGGCTGCAGAAAACAATATGAAGTTCAACGATGAGAAATTTCAATTACTCAGATATGGTAAACATGAGGAAATTAAATCTTCATCAGAGTACAAAACAAATTCTGGCCACAAAATAGAGCGAAACACCAACGTCAAAGACCTGGGAGTGATTATGTCGGAGGATCTCACCTTCAAGGACCATAACATTGTATCAATCGCATCTGCTAGAAAAATGACAGGATGGATAATGAGAACCTTCAAAACTAGGGAGGCCAAGCCCATGATGACACACTTCAGATCACTTGTTCTATCTAGGCTGGAATATTGCTGCACTCTAACAGCACCTTTCAAGGCAGGTGAAATTGCCGACCTAGAAGATGTACAGAGAACTTTCACGGCGCGCATAACGGAGATAAAACACCTCAATTACTGGGAGCGCTTGAGGTTTCTAAACCTGTATTCCCTGGAACGCAGGAGGGAGAGATACATGATTATATACACCTGGAAAATCCTAGAGGGACTAGTACCGAACTTGCACATGAAAATCACTCGCTACGAAAGCAGAAGACTTGGCAGACGATGCACCATCCCCCCAATGAAAAGCAGGGGTGTCACTAGCACGTTAAGAGACCATACAATAAGTGTCAGGGGCCCGAGACTGTTCAACTGCCTCCCAGCACACATAAGGGGGATTACCAACAGACCCCTGGCAGTCTTCAAGCTGGCACTGGACAAGCACCTAAAGTCAGTTCCTGATCAGCCGGGCTGTGGCTCGTACGTTGGTTTGCGTGCAGCCAGCAGCAACAGCCTGGTTGATCAGGCGCTGATCCACCAGGAGGCCTGGTCACAGACCGGGCCGCAGGGGCGTTGACCCCCGAAACTCTCTCCAGGTAAACTCCAGGTAAACGACAGCCAGGAAGATGACGGGGTGGGTATTGAGAACTTTCAAAACGAGGGAAATAATGCCGATGGTGACACTCTTCAAATTGCTAGTGCTCCCTCACTTATAATATTGCTCAGTGTTGACGGCCCCATTCAAGGCAGGAGAAATATCTGAGCTGGAGCAAATACAGACATCATTTACGGCTCGCATTGAGCCTGTAAAGCACCTAAACTACTGGGAATGCCTGCAAGTCTTGAACATGTATTCATTGGAGCGGAGGAAAGAGAGGTACATGATAATATATTACCTTGAGTTTACCTGGAGAAAGTTCCGGGGGTCAACGCCCCCGTGGCCTGGTCTGTGACCAGGCCTCCTATATACAGTGGAATCTCAAAAATCGAACATAATCCGTTCCAGGAGCTAGTTCTAAATTTGAGAAGTCTGAAATTCGAAGCAATATTTCCCATGAGAAATAATGGAAATACAATTAATCCGTTCCAGAAACCCAAAAATATTCACACAACAAATACTATAGTTTTTAATTATGTATAGTAATACATATAAAATAACATTTTTACTTACCTTTATTGAAGACTGGTGATGGCATCTGGAAGATAGGGAGGAGGAGAGAGGGAGTTGGGGTTAGTGTTTGGAAGGAGAATTCCCCATCCATGAGGACTTCAGGTAAACCCCTCTCTGGGGTTACTTCCCTTCTCTGTCTTTTAATACCACTAGGACCAGCTTGAGAGTCACTGGACCCCTGCCTCACAAAATAACTGTCCACAGTCCTCTGTTTCTGGCGCCTCTTTAACATTTCACTAAAATGGGACATGGTTCTGTCACTGAACTTGTTGCAAAGATGGCTTGTTTCAGCTTGCTCATGGTGGTACTTCTGCACAAACATTTGGACATCATTCCACTTGGCACAAATCTCCTTAATCTTTGAAGAAGGCACCTCATCCACTCCCTATATTAACACCTTTCGCAACATCAGCTTCCTTGATTTGTTCTTTCTTTGACAGGATAGAACCGATGGTCGACTTGTTTTTCCCATACATCCTGGCAAGCTCAACAAGTCTCGCACCATTTTCATACTTCTGTACTATTTCCTTCTTCACATCTATGGTGTTTCTCACTTTCTTTACCGCAGGGGTACCACTAGCAAGTTTCTTTGGGCCCATGGCAGCTTATTTCACAGTTCCACAAGCACTAAACACAACGAAATAATCGTAAAATGTGTGAATGAGAGCAGGTTAGTGTTCACTCAAGCATAAGCAAAGCTAGACTGCTCACGGCGCCTGCGCAGGGACGCGGACAGAGCGGGCGGCAGACAGGTCCCATACCCGGTAGTCCGAAAATAGGGGCACGTTCGATAATAGGGACACAGTTTGTCCGAAAAATGGTCCTATTTTCGAAACGTTCGATATGTGAAACTTTCGATTTTTGAGGTTCCACTGTACTTGGAAGGTACTCAAGGTCTTGGTCCCAAATCTGCACACTGCCATAACAACATACTGGAATAAGAGATATGGGAGGAAGTGTAAAATAAACCTAGTGAGGAGCAGGGGTGCAGTGGGGACAAATAGGGAACACTGTATCAACATCTGGGGTCCCAGACTTTTCAACATCTTACCAGAAGATATCAGAAACACTGCTGGAACAAGTGTAGAAGCCTTCAAGAGGAAATCTTCACCAGGTGCCAGATCAACCAGGCTGTGATGGATATGTGAGGCAGTGGGCCTCTAACAGCAACAGCCTGGTTGACCAGGCAAGCACCAGATGAGCCTGGCCCATGGCCGGGCTCAGAGAGTAGATAAACTCTTCAAAGGTATATCAAAGGTAAAGGTAAGGCAGAGTACCATGAAGAGCAAGCATAGTCCATAGGACATTGTATAAGGGCTAGACGTAGGGTCCTGCGGGTCTCAGTAGGTAAACACTGTGCTTGTCTGTAGAGGAACTCGAGTCTGCCATTCGCTTTCTTTACTACACTGTTTCCTATCAGTTCTCCTGACATGCATGGGTCAAAGGGGATTCCCAGATATTTTACAGAGGAAACTGAAGTGATGGGTTCCCCATTACACCAGACATTAAAATTATTTACCCTTCTCAGTTTGTTTCGTACCAAAGACTATGGCTTCTGTTTTCTGAAGGTGTAACTATAGTTTGTTGTCCAATAGCCATTTGCTGCAGGACTCCAGTTCTAGTGTTATTACATTAGCTATATCTTGTGGGTCTTTACCTAACACTAACAGAGCACTGTCATCTGCATACAGTAGAAGTTTGCACTTGACAATGATAGGCATGTGGTAACATAACAGAAATAATAAGGGACCCAGAATACTACCTTGGGGAACACCACATGCTATTGGCAGGGGTTCTGATTCTGTGTTGTTGATTTTGACAATTTGTTTCTTGTTGCTAAGATAGGATTTAAACCAATCTATGGAACCTATGCTGATAGCTTGAAGTTTCTTACATAATATATTTTGATTGACAGTATTGAAGGCCTTATGCAAGTCCAAGGTTACCATTCCTATGAGGTTCCTTATCGAGATTTCAGTTCTCAAGTAAGCCATCAGATTAATTAGGGAAGTGTTGGTTGAGTATGATCTCCTAAAACCTGATTGGTAACTATGAAGAATGTTGTTGTCATTAAGATACTTAACTACTTGACAGTACACCGCCCTCTGTATACTAACAGGCCTATAGTTGACTCACGAAATCGTAATGACCCGATTGCAAACAAACCATACCCCGGTCGGGATTGAACCCGCAGTCAGAGAGTCTCAAAACTCCAGCCCGTCACGTTAGCCACTAGACCAGCTAGCCACAATAAGATTCGTCCAACTAGGTATATTTCTACACCATAGGAAGGTTAGCACAGGCACCACTGTGACCACAAATGCAAGTTTTTACAGACGAATCTCCAGCTAGCATGGCCGTGACGAAGGGACTTGAGCTAGAGTTCGTCACGGCCACGCTAGCTGGAGATTCGTCTGTAAAAACTTGCATTTGTGGTCACAGTGGTGCCTATGCTAACCTTCCTATGGTGTAGAAATATACCTAGTTGGACGAATCTTATTGTGGCTAGCTGGTCTAGTGGCTAACGCGACGGGCTGGAGTTTTGAGACTCTCTGACCGCGGGTTCATCCCGGCCGGGGTATGGTTTGGTAGGCCTATAGTTGCTGACATCAGACCTACTATTTTTTTTTGAAGATTTTAACTCTGGCCTCCTTGAATCCCTCTGGTATGGTATCAATGGTTATGGACAAATTAAAGGGAATTGGCAGTTCAGAGGCACCATCTTTCAGGGACTTAGATGGAATGTTATCTGGGGCAGTGCTCTTAGTTGGGTTTAATCTGCTTAGTTCTTTTTGTGTGAAGTAATGATATACACATACTAGTTGACAACTTTGTGGGGTTACCCCTTTATTGGTATAGAATGTTTTAAACTTATCAGAGTCTGTGTTAAAGGTATTTGATGCAGCTGTTAGTTTACTTACTAGTGTTGATGCGACAGTTATGTAGTATGAATTAAAATAATTTGCCGCTTTAGTTGTTTCAGGGCATACCTCGTTATCGATATTTAGTACTATGTTAGATCTGTCTACTGGTTTATGGCTGTACCCCCAAGCACTTTAGTTGTTGCCAGAGCTTTCTAGGGTTATTCTTGTACTCTTTGATTTTTGAGCAATAGTGCCTTGCCTTTGCACCTTTTATAAGCCTCTGCACTCTGTTCCTCACCCTTTGGAATTCATTTAGCACTGCAATGTCCTGTCTGTTTGCCCTTATTACAAAAAAAGTGATTTTTAAAAGATGGTAGTTTTTACTCTTTTTGTAATAAAGAGTTCAGGATACATAAATACACACATTAAAATAAATTAATCTTTAATATAATATAAAAATCAACGATCTTTGGTCTAGAGGTATTTGAACTAACATCTGATAATATATACATGTTACAATAATAAATTATAATTAGCATTTTACTAAAATAATAAATAATAATTCGTGACCCTACACAGGGTACAACTCTCTTGACACTACTGTGTCACTATAAATATAGTATCTCTATGCTAAAATAATAAATTAAGTAACATTTAAAATAATAAATTACAATGAACTGCGTTTCTCACGACACTTATCCGAGTTGTGACGCTCTTTCTCCACCGTGTCACTTGACACCCTTTTCTCCGTGTAATACACACACTTTCGCAACCGTGTCACACTTGACACCCTTGTCTCTGCGTCACACTACCCGCATAGCGTCTTTGTCGAGGCCAGTCACATGACCCTATTTAATGTACACTACAACCAGGCCATCTTCAATGTCACACGACACCCTTTTCGTCTCAGTGTTCCACTACGGTCCTGTGCATATCTCAGTGTTCCACTCCATCATACTTGCTTAAGTGTCACACTACGGTCCTGGCCCAGTTCAGTGTAACATTCCAACCTTTTCTTCATGTAATGTCCCACTAAACAGCATCAGATGACTCCGGCCCACAGTTGACAAGCGTAGGCGATGAGTCCGCAGACATCACCGGTAGTCCTGTAAATACTCTCTAAGGCCGGTAGAAGTACACTGTAAGATGGTCTGGCGAGTACTATCTACCGCCTTCAAGACCAGTTGACACACCGCAAGGTGGTCCGATGCAGCACACACTATGTTGCAAGCTCACTGAATGCGGCCGTCAAATAACTGAGGCCAACAGACTCAGTGAGCTGCAGTGAGCGCTTCTTCTAAAATCAGTAGAAGCCAGTAGAATACTCTACTGCCAGTAGATGTGTACCATTAGGTGTTCAGGTACCTATTGCTTCAAAGGCCAGTAGATGTGTACCATTAGGTGTTCGGGTACCTACTGCTTGGCTGCGTACCATGAGGTGTTCAGGTACATAATGTTTCTAAAGCCAGTAGATGTGTACCATTAGGTGTTCAGGTACCTACTGCTTAGATGCGTACCCTGAGGAGTTCAGGTACTTAATGCTCTAAGGCCGGCTCAGCAGTCCCCACAATGGGTTTGATGACGTACCCAGTGGTACTGCCAGCCGGCAGGTTAACTATTTAACCGCTAGTTTGGTAGGGGGCTGCAACAGCCCTAAATCTTTTTAGCAACTAGTCTCTGAATTTCATATCTAATATCTCAGTAGTCATCCAGGGTTCAGTTCTCTGTTTAATCCTAACCTCTTTAACTGGTACAGTATTATCAAGGATGGCAGTGAACATTTTGAATTTTTCCCAGGCATCATATACAGGAAGGCCCCGCTTTACGGCGTTTCACTTTACGGCGTTCCGCTAATACGGACATTTCAAATTATGACCAAAACTCGCTATACGGCTCCCCCCACCTGACTTTCTAATACGGTCACCGTGCCCCACCCTGTTTGTTTACATTCTCCATGAGCTCAGTAAGCACTAAGTCTCTCCATTTTGTCTGGAAACTCCAAAATTTCAAATGTTTTTAAAAGTTATTTCATATTTTATATATACTCTGATAATTATACTTACGTATACCTGTACCTAAATAAACTTACATACCGTGCTGGCATGCAGGTACACATTAAAATTGGTAAGTGTCTTATGTCTCCAGACGTCATATTAGTAATGATAATAATAATCATCGAGTCATTTAAATGTCATATATTACGTTAATATACACATTTTCATTAATCCATCCATGATATTTTTTTCAAAATTATATAATAAACACGATGCATAACATATAAATAAGATAAATACACCCCACAGTAGAATAAATAAACATAAATGTGAGATGTGGTAGCAGACGACTTGCACAAGTGACGCCATATTAGAAATAATAATAATAATAATAACAATACTCACCGAGTCTCATTAAATGTCGTATATTACGGTAATATACACATTTTCATTAATCCATCCATGATATTTTTTTCAAAATTATATAATAAACACGATGCATAACATATAAATAAGATAAATACACCCCACAGTAGAATAAATAAACATAAATATAAGATGTGGGAGCCACATAACTTGTACAAGTGACGGCAAGAATAACATTTTCTCTAATCTAACATAAGAGAAAATGTGTTACTGGGGGTAACTGTAGAAAATTATTCCTTTCGTATGTAAGTAAGTTTATTCAGGTATACACAAATACAGTTACATAGATTATCATACATAACAACATACGTGTAGAGAACCTAGGATAACCCAAAAAAGTCAGTGTGACTTATTTCCATTGCCTTCACTCAGAGCTTCATTTCTTCTCAAAATGATGTTACATGAGAATGGGAGTGTTCTTCTTTATTAATTCTACCGTATCAATGTAGAGACAACCTGTACACAATGTAACTTGTACACAAACCAGACGTGTACACTTCGTTTGTTTACAAAACTTACGTTCGCCTGGTTTGTTTACATAACTCTGCGCCTGTCCCCTCTCATGTACTCATTCTTTCTCTCTCTCATTTATTCGTTTTATCTCATTTACTTACTCCTGACCCTACATTAAGACTACAAATATTTTAAGGTAAGTAATGAGTGAACTGTATATACATTTTATCGCTCTGGGATTGTTAAATATCATAGAATAGTATGTGTGGGTGGGGTGGCCTGGTAAGGTAGCCTGGCTATTACCATACCTACCACACTTGATTTCTTACAATAAATACTACTTGTCTCACCCTAGATTAAGACTATAAATATTTTAAGGTAAGTAATGAGTGCACTATGTGTGTATTGTACTTTTTTATTTTTTTTTGATGCCTGGTTCTATTGCTAACTTAATATATGTTAGTGTAAACTTGTTATCTAGTGTTTGTATGCATTTATAAGTGGAAAAAAAGGGTGTTCCACTTTATGGCAGTTTCCGCTTTATGGCGGTAGCCTGGAACCTAACCTGCCGTATAAGTGGGGCCCTCCTGTATGTCAGTGCAATTTGTTATAACTGTCCAGTCACAATTGTGTAGCCTATTTACCAGTGTTTCTTTACTGTAATTTCTAGTTGACCTCATTTTTATTGTTCTGTGTAGGCCTATCCATTCCCTAGTGATTTTCTTGGGACAGTAAATGATGAAATGATCACTAAGGCCTGTGGTAATGATGCCTGATTGGCTAATGTTCTCAGAGCGGTTACAAAGTATGTAGTCAATTAGGGTGGCTGAGAACTGTGTGATCCAGGTTGGTGTATTAATTAGTTAAGTGTAACTATTTAAACCTAGAATTTGCTTATAATTTTTACATAGCCTGTTATTTTGCTGTTGAAAACAGATATTGAAGTCTCCCAGTATTACTATCTCACAGTTGTTATCCAGTCCAGACAAGACTCTTGAAAAGTCCTCTAAGAACTGGTCATTGATGGGAGAGCATTAACTAGGTCCTACTAAGATGGGTTTGGTCTTAGGAAGCAACACGTCAAACCATAGAATCTTCAGTTTTTTGTCATTTAACCCCTATATGGTCCAAACATATAGAGTGGACCCCTGACATTCGATGGCATCGACATTCGATAAATCAGACATTCGATGCATTTTAACGCAAAAATTTCGCCTTGACATTCGATCGAAAACCCGATATTCGATACGATTTGTACGAAACATGTCCATGTGTGGCCTGAACTGCCCTGTGTGTGCCAGTGTTTACAAGCCAGCCAGTGTGCGCGCATCTAAAGATACAGTCGGTACATTCCATATTATCACTGCTTGTTTCTGCAAAATAAGTGACCATGGGCCCCAAGAAAGCTTCTAGTGCCAACCCTTCGAGAAAAAAGGGGCTAATGACTATTGAAATGAAGAAAGAGATAATTGCAAAGTACAAAAGTGGAGTGTGTGTGTGTCGGAGCTGGTCAGGTTGTATAGTAAACCCCAATCAACCAACTCTACTATAGTGAGCAGGAAAACGGCAGTCAAGGAAGCTGTTGTTGCAAAAGGTGCAACTTTGTTTTCGAAACAGAGATCGCTAGTGTTAGAAGATGTTGAGAGACAGTTATTGGTGTGGATAAATGAAAAACAGATAGCAGGAGATAGCATCTCTCAAGCAATCATTTGTGAAAAGGCTAGGCAGTTGCATGATTTGGTAAAGAAATTGCCTGCAACTAGTGGTGATGCGAGTGAATTTAAGGCCAGCAAAGGTTGGTTTGAAAGCTTTAAGAATCACAGTGGCATACACAGTGTGGTAAGGCATGGTGAGGCTGCCAGTTCGGACCACAAAGCAGCTGAAAAATATGTGCATGAATTCAAGGAGTACATAGAGGCTGAAGGATTGAAACCTGAACAAGTGTTTAATTGTGATGAAACAGGCCTGTTTTGGAAGAAATTGCCAAGCAGGACCTACATTACTCAGGAGGAAAAGGCACTCCTAGGACATAAGCCTATGAAAGACAGGCTTACTCTGTTGATGTGTGCCAAAGCTAGTGGTGATTGCAAAGTGAAGCCTTTATTGGTGTATCACTCAGAAACTCCCAGAGCATTCAGGCAAAAGAATATCCTCAAGGCTAATTTGTGTGTGCTGTGGAGGGCAAACAGTAAGGCATGGGTCACTAGGGACTTTTTCTATGACTGGTTACAGCATGCATTTGCCCCCACTGTGAAAAATTACCTAATTGAAAAGAAATTAGACCTTAAGTGCCTCCTGGTATTAGACAATGCCCCTGGTCATCCTACAGACATGGCAGAGCGACTTTATGGGGACATGAAGTTCATTAAGGTGAAGTTTTTGCCTCCTAATACCACTCCTCTCCTGCAGCTCATGGACCAGCAGGTCATTTCCAACTTAAAGAAACTGTACACAAAAGCTATGTTTCAAAAGTGCTTTGTAGTGACCACAGAAACTCAACTGACTCTAAGAGAGTTTTGGAAGGATCACTTTAATATCCTCAATTGTATAAACCTTATAGGTACGGCTTGGGAGGGAGTGGCTAAGAGGACCTTGAACTCTGCTTGGAAAAAACTGTGGCCAGAATGTGTAGACAAAAGGGATTTTGAAGGGTTTGAGGCTAACCCTGAGAATCCTATGCCAGTTGTGGAATCCATTGTCGCATTGGGGAAGTCCTTGGGATTGGAGGTTAGTGGGGAGGACGTGGAAGAGTTGGTGGAGGAGGACAATGAAGAACTAACCACTGATGAGCTGCTAGATCATCTTCAACAGCAAGAGGCCATACCTGAGGAAACTGCTTCGGAGGAGGGGATGGAGAAAGTGAAGAAGTTGCCTACTTCAAAGATTAGGGAAATGTGTGCAAAGTGGCTTGAAGTGCAAAGATTTTTTGATGAAAATCACCCTGAGACAGCTACTGCAAGCCGTGTTGGCAACCTGTACAATGACACTGTTGCGAACCACTTTAGGAAAGTCATAAAGGAACGAGAGGTACAGGCCTCTATGGACAGATATGTTGTGCGACAGAAGTCCAGTGACTCTCAAGCTGGTCCTAGTGGCATTAAAAGAAGAAGGGAAGTAACCCCAGAAAAAGACTTGATACCTCAAGTCCTAATGGAAGGGGATTTCCCTTCTAAACAGTAAAACCATCCACAGTCTCCCCTCCTCCCATCCCATCAATCATCACCAGATCTTCAATAAAGGTAAGTGTCATGTAATTGTACATGTCTAATTCAGTTTGTGTGTATTAAAATTATTAATTCATGTGGTAAAACTTTTTTTTTTCAATACTTTTGGGTGTCTTGCACGGATTAATTTGATTTCCATTATTTCTTATGGGGAAAATTAATTCGACTTTCGATATTTTCGACATTCATTGAGCTCTTAGGAACGAATTAACATTGAATGTCGGGGGTCCACTGTATGTACGTTCACTCGCGTAGTGCCCCAAATTTTTTGGGAGAAAAAAAAAATTTTTTTTTAATAGGAAAAAAGAGCATCCCCAATTATTTTAATATGGTGCACAGTGAGTACACACACCCATTCTCTCATTTCTAGGTGACTCAGGCTTATCGTGGCATTGTTGAATGAATGACAAAGATAACGTATATATACATTTGGGGCGCTATACACGTGAACGTATATATACGTTTGGACCGTTTAAGGGTTAAATCAGGTCTTGGATTATAGGCTAAGTCATTTCTTATGTAGGCACATACTCCACCACCCTTTCTACTTCAATCTAAGCAGTTCATATTGTCACATACCCCGCCACCCTTTCTATTCCAATCTAAGCATTTTATATTGTAACCTTCTATTTTGACCTTGTCAGTCACTGTATCATCCAACCAGGATTCAGGGTCCAAGTCATAGTTCTACACCTTATCCACAGGGTCCAAGAATTTAAAAAAAAAAATATTTTTTATGAAATGGTAGAGAATAATTTTCTGAAGGTAATAATACAAAAAGTATGAAATTTGATGAAAAATTGACGAAATTACACTAATGTGAATTTTACTGTGTCTACAATATTTACGCATCAGTGATTTTCCTCACTTTGACTCCTATTTTAGGCCAATTACATTATTCCAGTTGACCAAATTCTTAGTTATTTTGTTAGTATCATTTCTATTTTACCGAATAAGCACAAAAAAAATGCCCAAGCAACTATTTCAACTACCCAATAAAGTGATCATAGATTGGTAACTTAGCCAATTGCACATAGTCCAAAAGATTCCAACTTCAAAATCGGATCTATAATAAACAATGCAGGCATTCCTGGCATGGCATTAAAATAACATTTCTTACCTTTATTAGTTATGTTTTTGGGCTTTACAGATGAATTCCATTTTTATTTTTTATTCACACCAAAAAATAGAGGATTTACTATTATGCAATATTGTAATAATTGTATAAATATTATCAGCACATTCATGAATGCATATTAGACCCACCAATTGATGTGTATTGGACACGTGTGTGTTGTTTATTCATGAACATCAGCAAAAACGTAAGATTTCCGCTACTTCAAGCTCAATTTCAAGCTATTTTCAGTACTAAAACCAATCAAAATCATCTCTAATTCCATAATATGTCTTCCTTTCCATCAATTGAGATCAAGAAATCATGAATATAACTGCAAAATTCATATGAAAATACAGTGACTTCTCAGCTTATGAATTTAATCCATTCCATGACCATCCTCGTATTTCAATTTCTTCGTATGCTGAGTCAGTTTTTCTCATTTAAATTAATTTAAATCCCCACTGCAGGGGTGCCGTGGGGACAATAAGGGAACACTGTATCAACATCCGGGGTCCCAGACTTTTCAACATCTTACCAAAAGATATCAGAAACACTGCTGGAACAAGTGTTGAAGCCTTTAAGAGAAAACTAGACAAATATCTTCACCAGGTGCCAGATCAACCAGGCTGTGATGGATATGTGGGGCAGCGGGCCTCCAGCAGCAACAGCCTGGTTGACCAGGCGAGCACAAGATGAGCCTGGCCCATGGCCGGGCTCAGAGAGTAGATATACTCTCGAAATTCTTCAAAGGTATATCAAAGATAATCTGTTCCAGAGGAATTCCTGCTCTGAGGAGGCATGGCAGAATACTTCAGTATGACGCTTATTTGTCACAATTCATTGAATATGACATAATAAACAATATAAATAACATAGAAACCTGACATATACTCTAGAATGAATAAAATATGTCATTACGTATGTGGGTAGTGGTGACAGCGGCAGAGGAAAATGGTGGCCGGCAGTCTCGCTCCAGCTCTGAAAACGTCTTCACATGCCTTTCCTTCTGAGGTGCTAATATAATAGAAAATGGAGTTTGTGAGGCTATCTGCATTAGATCACTACTTTCATAAGGAAAACATAATGTAGACATAAACTGGTGTACGTACACTATTTACCTTGGAGAAGAGATGCTGATGAAGGCTGACGATGGAAAAGATAGGCAGAGCGGCGCATGCTCTCAGGAGTTCAGTTTGTTTCATCCTTTTTCTGTCGCTTAATCGCTTAACTTAATTGCTACACTCTTAACCCGTAAACGGTCTAAGCAGATCTACGTTCACATGTGCAGTGCTACAAAAGTAGATCTAATTTTTTTTACACATTTTCAAATATAACAAAAAAAAAAGGAGATAAAAGTTTTTTTACACATTTTCAAATGTAGAAAAACAAAAAGAAGATCTACTTTTTTTACATACTTTCAAATGTTGAAAAAACGCATTATATATGTTTGGACCATTTATGGGTTAATGCTACACTTTATCATGGAACTTAACTTATACAAATTTTACTTTTATCTTGCTTCACTATTCACTGATTTTTGGCTTTTTCTCCATGCTTTTCACACTTTCATCTGCAGGGTGTTTCAATAAAAAACTGTCCAAGGATGTTTGTTTCTTCCTCCCTTTCAGAATGTTTTGGAAATGAGTTGTGCAAGCGTCATTATATAGCTCCAACACACCACCATTTGAAACTTTCCAGCTTTTCATGGACAGAAGTCTGCTGCTTAGAAATTACTGTATCGCCCTTTGCTAGTGCTATAACCTTTATAGACTACTCCTACTTCAGTATTGTACATATCGGAGAACTGCTGCGCTGGTACTCGCTTGCCAGGTCCTTAGCCCTCGCACATAGTTTGTGTTTATGATTTCCTGCTCTAATTCCATGGAAATCATCCTCTTTTTCTTCTCAGCACTATCCTTTACACTTGCTTTCTTAGGACCCATGGTTAGAATAAAAAAAATTGGAAAAATAACTGCACAAAACATAAGGAAAACATGAGAATTCTTTCTCTCGTGAGGTAAGCTCCATAAACACACATGCACTGGTGAGTGGTGTTTTGGTACTCACTCTGCCATCTCGTGGTGGCATTCTCAAACTCACTTATTATAGTACAGTGGAACCTCAAATTTCGAACATATGACTTATCGAACTCTTCGAAAATTGACCACTTTTTTCGAACAAACTTTGTCCCCATTATCGAGCTCAACCCTGTTTTTTGATCCACCTGGTACTGGACCTGTCCGCCAGCCCGCTATGTCCACGTCCCTGCGCAAGCGCCATGAGCCAGTCTGGTTTTGTTGATGCTTGAGTGAACACTAACCTGTGGTCTCATTCAAACATTTTACGATTAATTCATTGTGTTTAGTGCTTGTGGGACTGTGAAATAAGCTACCATGGGCCCAAAGAAACTTGCTAGTGGTACCCCTGTGGTAAAGAAAGTGAGTAACACCATAGATGTGAAGAAGGAAATAATACAGAAGTATGAGAGTGGTGCTAAACTTGTTGAGCTTGTCAGGATGTATGGGAAAAACAAGTCGACCATCACTTCTATCCTGGCACAGAAAGAACAAATCAAGGAAGCTGATGTTGTGAAAGGTGTTAATATGCTAACCAAAAAAAGACCACAGACAATCGATCAGTTTGAGAAGTTGTTGCTGGTGTGGATCAAGGATAAAGAGATGGCAGGTGATAGTGTTTCAGAGACGATTATTTGTGAAAAGGCAAGGAAGTTGTAAGTTAATCTGGTAAAGAAAACTCCTGGAACCAGTGCTGATAGTGAATTTAAGGCCAGCAGAGGCTGGTTTGAAAGATTTAAGAATCATAGTGGCATACGCAATGTTGTAAGGCATGGTGAGGCAGCCAGTTCAGACAAACTGGCAGCTGAGAAGTTTGTACAGGAGTTTAAGGTTTACGTAGACGCTGAAAAATTCAAACCCCAATAAGTGTTTGTTACGCAGAAATGTGGGATTGCTGGGGATTTGAGCCTTGTCTAAGGGCAAAGGTAAAAGTTACACACATCTCAAGCATAAACAGGCCACCCAGGGCTATCCCAGTCTAAATAGAAAGCGCTAAACCAGTAAGTGTTACTTCAATGGGTTGGTTAACAGAGGGGTAGGCAAAAATCCCAGTTAGGAAAATATATCTATTTATTCAACATAACACTATATACACCCTCTAGAAACACCTTAATCCTAAACGCCCAGATGACGGTACACAAGAAACAGCTGACTGGAGGTCCAGCCACCATAACCACTAGGCCTAGTCAGCGCCAGGCCGTCACTACTCTACTACCAACCCCATTTCTTATTTCCTCACTCAATCCCACAGCACTCCAACCATGTCAGAGCCTAGGTGGGCATACAGGTATGCCATAGAAGAGCCTATGGCTTGGGTTAGCTAAACAAAAGGAGTACACAACTACAAACTTAGCTTAAACACACAGCAGCTCCGACGCAAACCTCCACACCATGCTGACTCCACGTGACTGCCCCAAGCCACGCTTACTCCGTGTACCCAAACACCCTTGGAAAATAAATCCCTAGCAGGATTTCTTTATAATTACATTTAGAGTACTTTACAGTGCCCCCAAATGCACATTATGAATTATAAAATTATTCTTTACAATTACAGTGGACCCCCGCATACCGATGGCATCACATAGCGATTAATCCACATACCGCTTGCTTTAATCGCAAAAATTTTGCCTCACATACCGCTTAAAAACCCGCTCACCGATTTTCGTCCGAGACGCGTCCAATGTGCGGCCTGAGCCACGCTCACATGTTCCGCCGGTGGCATTGTTTACCAGCCAGCCTCCGCGGTAACATCCAAGCATACAATCGGAATATTTCGTATTATTACAGTGTTTTCGGTGCTTTTTCTGGAAAATAAGTGACCATGGGCCCCAAGAAAGCTTCTAGTGCCAACCCTACAGCAATAAGGGTGAGAATTACAATAGAGATGAAGAAAAAGATCATTGATAAGTATGAAAGTGGAGTGCGTGTCTCCGAGCTGGCCAGGTTGTATAATAAACCCCAATCAACCATCGCTACTATTGGTGGTACAGCTGCTGCTGCTGCTGCACTGTCAGCTGCTGCTGCTGCACTGTCAGCTGCTGCTGCTGCTGTAGCATCGTCTGCTGCTGCTGTAACATCGTCTGTTGCTGCTGTAGCATTGTCTGTTGCTGCTGTACCACCGTCAGCTGCTGCTGCTGCTGTAGCATCGTCTGCTGCTGCTGTAACATCGTCTGTTGCTGCTGTAGCATCGTCTGTTGCTGCTGTACCACCGTCAGCTGCTGCTGCTGCTGTAGCATCGTCTGCTGCTGCTGTAGCATCGTCTGTTGCTGCTGTACCACCATCAGCTGCTGCTGCTGCTGCTGTAGCACCGTTGTTGGTGTGGCTTATTGAGAATACCAAGAAACAATTAACCCCAGAGGATTTGCCACCCAGGATAACCCAAAAAAGTCAGTGTCATCGAAGACTGTCTAACTTATTTCCATTGGGGTCCTTAATCTTGTCTCCCAGAATGCAACCCACACAAGTCGACTAACACCCAGGTGAACAGGGAAAAATGCCTGGAACTAGTGCTCATATTGGTGAATTTAAAGCCAGCAAAGGTTGGTTTGAGAGATTTAAGAATCGTAGTGGCAATCACAGTGTGATAAGGCCTGTTCTGGAAGAAAATGCCAAACAGGACCTACAGTACTCAGGAGGAAAAGGCACTCCCAGGACACAGTGTCTCATCAGTCATTGCTGCATCTTCAATAAAGGTAAGTGTCATTTATTCTTCATTTAGTAGACTAGTACATGCACAATATATACTGTGCATGTACTACTCTACTATTGTGCATGTATCCTTCTCTTTGTGTGTGGGAAAATGTATATTTCATGTGGTAAAATTTTTTTTTTCATACTTTTGGGTGTCTTGCACGGATTAATTTGATTTCCATTATTTCTTATGGGGAAAATTCATTCGCATACCGATTATTTCGCATAACAATGACCCCTCTTGCACGGATTAAAATCGGTATGCGGGGGTCCACTGTATAGCATTCATACTATTATGACACCCTTCTCTACTGTATATACATTGCAATGTCATGCAGAACCCTGCATAACAGTGTTCAGTTGTGATGAAACAGGCCTATTTTGGAAGAAAATGCCAAAGAGAACCTACATTACTCAGGAGGAAAAGGCACTCCCAGGACACAAGCCTATGAGAGACAGGCTAACTCTTTTGTTCTGTGGTGATTTTAAAGTGAAATCTTTACTTGTGTATCATTCAGAAAATCCCAGTGTGTTTAAGAAAAAAATGTCATAAAGAATAAGTTGTGTCTTGTGGAAAGCAAATAATAAGGCATGGGTCACATGGCAAATTTTCAAAGAGTGTGTCCATGAAGTGTTTGGCCCCAGTGTGAGAAAATACCTCCTAGACAATAATTTGCCACTCAGGTGCCTCCTGTTAATGGACAATGCTCCTGCTCATACTCCAAACTTATTAGACCTCTTGTCTAAGGACTTCAGTTTTATAAAAGCGATTCTTGCCTCCTAACACCACTCCTCTCCTCCAGCCCATGGACCAGCAGGTCATTTCTAACTTCAAAAAACTCTACACAAAAGCAGTGTTTGAAAAGTGCTTTGAAGTGACCACAGACACTAAGTTGACCCTAAGAGAGTTCTGGAGGAATCACTTCAACATCTACAGCTCCATAAGCCTTATAGGTAAGGCTTGGGAGGGAGTGACTTCCAGGACTTTGAACTCTGCTTGGAAACAATTGTGGCCAGATTGTGTCCAAAAGTGAGATTTTGAAGTGTTAGAGGCTGACCCTGACCCAGCTGACCCTCTGCCTGTTGTAGACTCTATTGTGGCATTGGGGGAACACCCTGGGGTTGGAGGTGAGTGGCAAGGATGTGGAAGAGTTGGTGAAGGACCACAGGGAAGAGCTAAGCACTGAAGAGCTTCATCTGGAAGAGCATCAGACCACAGCTCAGGAACTTGCTTCAGAGAAGGAAGAGGGATTGGATGAGGTGCCCTCTTCAAAGATTAAGGAGATTTGTGCCAAGTGGAATGATGTCCAAATGTTTGTTAAGTACCACCCTGAGCAAGCTGAAACAAGCCATCTTTGCAACAAGTTTAGTGACCAAACCATGTCCCATTTTAGGGAAATTTTAAAGAGGTGCCAGAAACAGAGGACTTTAAACAGTTTTGTTCCTAGTGACATTAAAAGACAGAGAAGGGAAGTAAACCCAGAGAGGGCTTTGATACCCAAAGTCTTATGGAGACAGATTCCCTTTCCAGACACTGACCCAAACTTCCTCTCTCCTCCTCCCTATCTTCCAGATGCCATCACCAATCTTCAATAAAGGTAAGTAAAAATGTTATTTTATATGTTTATTTAAATTTATTAATAATTGTACACTATATTTGTTGTGTGTATGTAGTACTATCTATAAAATGTATTTTTTTGTGAATATTTTTGGGTTTCTGGAATGGATTAATTGTATTTTCATTATTTCTTATGGGAAATATTGCTTCACCTTTCAAACTTTTCAAATTTAGAACTAGCTCCTGGAATGGATTAAGTTCAAAATTTGAAGCTGCACTGTACTGTGCAAAAAATACAGTAGACCCATATATTACACAGATTTATTTGTCACTTTTTGGTTATCACACCATTGAAAAATTGAGGCATAATTTTATACAACATTTCGTAAAATTAACTTAACATGGTTCGGTTTGCAGGAGTGGAAAAAATTTGGATGGACTCTGAATCCAACCTGGCAGTACGAAGCTTCTGGAATAAATTTAACATTGCAGATGCCATCAGCTGTGCTAGACATGCATGGAGTGAAGTGCTTCATTCAACATTAAATATAGGCTGGCGAAAGTTATAGCCTCCTGTAGTTAATTATTTCACTGGTTTTCCCTTCCTTGAAAGTCAGGTTTAGGAAATTGTTCAGCTGGCAAGGAAAGTACCAGGTGATGGTTTTGAAGATATGAATGAGCTCTTAGGTGATGGTGATGAAGACAGGAATCCATAGGAAATGTTGCCAGAGCTGAATGACAGATACAAGGGAGCCAGATAAGAGAAGATGAAGATCCTGAAAAAAAAAAAAACAGTTAACATTGCAGCAGTTATGTGTGCAGTTACATGCTGTTGTTAAATTAGCAGACTTTTTCACTGAAGAGGACCCTGGCAAATCTAGAACCAGTGCTTTGAAATGGGGTCTAGAGAAGCTGATGATGCCTTATCGTTAGCAGTATAACATTGTTAACCCAACAAGCATGATCTTGTTCAAGACTGATGGGCAGGAGGGCATGAAGTGACTGTCTCTCTTGAGTAATATAGGAGATGCATTGATCCTCTTCTGCTCTTCAAAAAAATGTCCTTTTTTACCTCCTGAAAGTATTTCAGGGGATTTTAATGGAAGGTTACTCTTGGCAAATCTTCAGAGATCTGTGACAGTAACCTTTACCCCATCCTGCCCATTTCTCACTGCCTCTTGACTCGCCACCACTTGCAACTTGGTTGCTGTTCTTCATGTGTTTTCACAACTTAGTCTTGGCTACCCTCCTCAGCACCAGTTTTCTTTAATCTGGATGGCACTCTTGGCTACCTACCTGAATGTGTAGGTGTGAATGAGATGTGGCGTATTTTGGGAGGCCTGTAATTTAGAAATAAATTTTTTGGTTGAATCAAACTGTATTTTTAATTTTAGAGACATGGTAAGTTTCAGAGACATTAAAAAATGCAAGAAATTCTACCAAATAGTAGTACCTAGACTAGTATTTGTATATTGTATGAAAATGTAAGTGATAGTAGTAATATAGCGGAACCTCAGTTGTTGACTGCATTACTTGTTGAACAAATTGGTTTTTGAATGAGGAATTTGAGAAAAAAATATCCTGGTTTTTGTACATTCTCATGGTTGTTGATTGACAATTTGAACGTCCTCTTCTGGAAGAAAATGCCCAAGAGAACCTACATAACTGAAGAGGAAAACTCAATGTGAGGAGACAAACCTATGAAAGAGGCTCACACTTACTGTGTGGCAATGCAAGTGGGGACTTGAAGTTGAAGCCCTTACTTGTTTATCATTCTGAAAATGCACAAGTTTTTAAGGAGAACAATGTCATGAAAAACAAATTGGCTGCAATGTGGAGGGCCAACACGAAAGCTAGGGTAACAAGACAATTTTTAATTGACTGGGTTCATGAGGTCTTTGCTCCCACTGTCAAAAAGTACCTCATTAAAAAGCAGTTGCCACTAAGGGCCCTTATACTTATGGATAATGGTCCTGTTTACAATCAAACCTTGGAAAATGAGTTGCTTGAAGAGTTCAGTTTTATAACTGTGAAGTTCTTGCCTCCTGACACCACTCCTTTCATCCAGCCCATGGACCAATAGGTCATTTCTAACATCAAGAATCTCTAAACCAAAGCACTTTTTGAAAGGTGTTTTGAAATCGCTTCAGAAACAATTTTAACCCTCGGGGAGTTCTGGAAGGATCATTTCAGTATACTCACCTGCTTGAGGC
This sequence comes from Cherax quadricarinatus, assembly GCF_038502225.1. NCBI lineage: Eukaryota > Metazoa > Arthropoda > Malacostraca > Decapoda > Parastacidae > Cherax > Cherax quadricarinatus. Next base: position 13,118,372 of record NC_091379.1, read on the forward strand.
TTATAGACAAAGCCTGGGGGAATGTGTCTTCCAAGACCATGCAGTCCACATGGAAGAAATTGTGGTTTGACTTTGTGACAGTCAAGGGTTTTGAAGGCTTTGAAGATGAGCCTGAGCTGGTAGAGGATATTGTGTCCCTGGGAAGACCTTGGGCCTAGATATGGAGGAGTTGGTGGAGGAGCATAGAACCGAACTCATCACAGAAGAATTTGTAGACCTTCGCAAGAGATTGCAGCGGAGGAGCTGTCATCAGAGTAAGAGGAGGGAGGGGATAATGTGCCCATTGAAATTGTCAAGGAAATGTGTGCTAAATGGCATGAAGTGCAGGAGTTTGCTGAGAAATGCCATCTAGATAAAGCAGTGGCCATCCATCTCTCTAACATGTACAATGGCAGTGTAATGTCTCAATTTAACCAAGTGTTACAATGGAGCCTGAAATAAACCTCACTGGACTGGTTTTTAGTGGGACAAAGAACCAGTGAGCCAGAACAAGATGTTAGTGGTGAAAAGAGACAGAGAAACAATACATGGATAGTTGCCTGACATGTTAATAGAAGGCGACTTTCCTTCCAAGCAGTAACATAACCCCTCCTCTCCTCTACCTCCTGTTTCCAGTATGTCATTAACTCTCCTCTGACGTAAGAGGCAGTTAAATTTTCATTTACTGTACAGTATTTCAGTTGAAGTTTCTTTTAGTATTAATTTTTATAGTTTTATGTAATAGTACTTTTTTAATAAATTATTATATTGTCATTTGGGGTCTGGAATGGATTAATTCTGTTTAAATTATTTTCTTTGGGAAAAATGGCTATGATCATTGTCCATTTTCACTGTCGAACTGACATCTGGAACAAATTAAATTTGACAGCCAAGATTTCACTAAAATTATTTTAATTTTAGTGAGAAAAATAGAATTTCCAGAAATTCTTAACTAACCTGAAAAAAAGAATAGAAATTATATCAAAATGTCTAATTGAAATTTTCTTTTTTAATAGGTTAAGTGCAGTGAGAATGCAACACCCAAGTCTTGCAAAGGGAAATGTCCATTATTACTAAAGTGTGGCCATCCTTGTGCAGAAAGATGCTGTGATCCTTGCACAGTCAAATGTTGCCAAGAAGTTCAATATTCAACTTGTCCCTGGAAACACATCATTACTAAGCTTTGCCATATATCTAATAAATGTAAGTTATTTAATTTATTTAAAATAAGTATATTTGTCTTTTTGCTTCAGAAAGTAATTTGTATTTTTATTATCAGTTTTTTCAGAGGTTGTATTAGCATTTGATGATTTTTCTCTTGATACCGAACTGGCAATTATAACTGGCATTTAGTCAGAGGTATCCCTGTTTGTACAAAACATGAAACTAATGAGAAGAATAAAAGGGGGATGAAGACTAGGAAAGGCTAAGAGCCTTGTCTAACAAATGGCTTCTGGAATTAAGTCCACTAAATTCAAAGTTATGTATGACAGCAGATGGTGTACAGGCTTGGTGGCAAGAGCTGCAAACCTCACTCAGAGAGAAGGATTCTGGGGTGAGACACACATCAACCAAAAATCTGCTGTAGCAAATGTGCATCTGGCAATAGTGTTTCAACATCTAAGTAAAAGTGATGTCAAAGGGATGTTAGGAAGTATTTCTTCAGTCATAGAGTAGTTAGGAAGTGGAATAATCTGGCAAGCAATGTAGTGGAGGCAGAAACTATACATAGTTTTAAGACGAGGTATGATAAAGCTCATGGAGCAGGAAGAGGGAGGACCTAGCAGCAGTCAGTGAAGAGGCGAGGCCAGGAGCTGAGTCTCGACCCCTGCAACCACAGTTAGGTAAGTAACACACACACACACTAACACACACACACACACTAACACACACACTAACACACACACTAAAACACACACACACACACACACACACACTCACACTAACACACACACACACACACACGCAAACACACACACACACTAACACACACACACACTAACACACACACACACACACACACACACACACACACACACACACACACACACACACACACACACACACACACACACACACACACACACACACACTAACACACACACACACACTAACACACACACACACACTAACACACACACACACAATCACACACACACATACACACACAATCACACACACACACACACACACTAACACACACACACACACTAACACGCACACACACACCACACACACACACACACACACTAACACACACACACACACACTACACACACACACACACACTAACACACACACACACACTAACACACACTAACACACACACACTAACACACACGTCAAGAAATTAGAGAAAGTGCAAAGGTTTGCAACAAGACTAGTCCCAGAGCTACGGGGATTGTCCTATGAAGAAAGGTTGAGGGAAATCGGCCTGACGACACTGGAGGCCAGGAGGGTCAGGGGAGACATGATAACGACATATAAAATACTGCGCGGAATAGACGAGGTGGACAAAGACGGGATGTTCCAGAGATGGGACACAGACACAAGAGGTCACAATTGGAAGTTGAAGACTCAGATGAATCAAAGGGATGTTAGGAAGTATTTCTTCAGTCATAGAGTAGTCAGGCCATGGAATAGCCTAGAAAGTGATGTGGTGGAGGCAGGAACCATACATAGTTTTAAGGCGAGGTATGATAGAGCTCATAGGGCAGGGAGAGAGAGGACCTAGTAGCAATCAGCGAAGAGGCGGGGCCAGGAGCTGTGAATCGACCCCTGCAACCACAAATAGGTGAGTACACACACACACTAACACACACACACACACACACACACACACACACACACACACACACACACACACACACACACACACACACTAACACACACACACTAACACACACACACTAACACACAAACACTAACACACACACACACTAACACACACACACACACTAACACACACACACACACTAACACACACACACACACTAACACACACACACACACTAACACACACACACACACTAACACACACACACACACACACACACTAACACACACACACACACACTAACACACACACACACACTAACATACACACACACACACACACACACACACACACTAACACACACACACTTGCTGAGGTGGCAAGAAGAGCTCACTCCAGCAGAGCAAAGTTGCTGGTTATGGGGGATTTCAACCACAGGGAGATTGACTGGGAAAACCTGGAGCCACATGGGGGTCCCGAAACATGGAGAGCCAGGATGTTGGACGTGGTGCTGGAAAACCTCATGCACCAACATGTTAAGGACACTACCAGAGTGAGAGGGGAGGATGAACCAGCAAGATTGGACCTTGTGTTCACCCTGGGCAGCTCAGACATTGAGGACATCAAGTATGAGAGTCCCCTAGGAGCTAGCGACCACGTGGTTCTGTGCTTTGAATACATAGTAGAGCTGCAAGTGGAGAGAATAACAGGAGTAGAATGGGAAAAACCTGACTATAAAAGAGGGGACTACATAGGGTTGAAGAACTTCCTGCGGGAGGTCCAGTGGGACAGAGAACTGGCAGGAAAGCCAGTAAATGAAATGATGGAATATGTAGCAACAAAATGCAAGGAGGCAGTGGAAAGGTTCATTCCCAAGGGCAACAGTAACAACGGGAAGACCAGAACAAGCCCCTGGTTCACCCGACGGTGTAAGGAGGCAAAAACAAAGTGCAATAGAGAATGGAAAAAGTACAGAAGGCAGAGAACACACGAAAATAGGGAAATCAGTCGCAGAGCCAGGAATGAGTACGCACAGGTAAGGAGGGAGGCCCAGTGACAGTATGAAAATGACATAGCATCGAGAATCAAGACTGACCCGAAACTGTTGTATAGCCACATCAGGAGGAAGACAACAGTCAAAGACCAGGTGATCAGATTAAGGACAGAAGGTGGAGAACTCACAAGAAATGATCAGGAGGTATGTGAGGAGCTGAACAGGAGATTTAAGGAAGTTTTTACAGTAGAGACAGGAAGGGCTGTGGGAAGACAGAACAGAAGGGAACATCAAGAGGGAATATACCAACAAGTGTTGGATGACATACGAACAACTGAGGAGGAGGTGAAGAAGCTCTTAAGTGACCTTGACACCTCAAAGGCGATGGGACCGGACAACATCTCCCCATGGGTCCTTAGAGAAGGAGCAGAGATGCTGTGTGTGCCTCTAACCACAATCTTCAACACATCCCTTGAAACTGGGCAACTACCTGAGAAATGGAAGACAGCTAATGTAGTCCCCATATTTAAGAAAGGAAACAGAAACGAGGCACTAAACTACAGACCTGTGTCTCTGACATGTATCGTGTGCAAAGTCATGGAGAAGATTATCAGGAGGAGAGTGGTCGAACACCTGGAAAGGAACAAGATTATAAATGAAAACCAGCATGGGTTCATGGAAGGCAAATCTTGTATCACAAACCTCCTGGAGTTTTATGACAAGGTAACAGAAGTAAGACACGAGAGAGAGGGTTGGGTAGATTGCGTTTTCCTAGACTGCAGGAAGGCCTTTGACACAGTTCCCCACAAGAGATTAGTGCAGAAGCTGGAGGATCAGGCACACGTAAAAGGAAGGGCACTGCAATGGATAAGGGAATACCTGACAGGGAGGCAGCAACGAGTCATGGTACGTGAAGAGGTATCACAGTGGGCGCCTGTTACGAGCGGGGTCCCACAGGGGTCAGTTCTAGGACCAGTGCTATTTTTGATATATGTGAACGACATGATGGAAGGAATAGACTCTGAAGTGTCCCTGTTCGCAGATGACGTGAAGTTGATGAGAAGAATTAAATCGGACGAGGATGAGGCAGGACTGCAAAGAGACCTGGAGAGGCTGGACATGTGGTCCAGTAACTGGCTTCTCGAATTCAATCCAGCCAAATGCAAAGTTATGAAGATTGGGGAGGGGCAAAGAAGACCGCAGACAGAGTATAGGCTAGGTGGACAAAGACTACAGACCTCACTCAGGGAATAAGACCTTGGGGTGACCATAACACCGAGCACATCACCGGAGGCACACATCAACCAAATAACTGCTGCAGCATACAGGCGCCTGGCAAACCTGAGAATAGCGTTCCGATACCTTAATAAGGAATCGTTCAAGACACTGTACACTGTGTATGTTAGGCCCATACTGGAGTATGCAGCACCAGTCTGGAACCCACACCTGGTCAAGCACGTGAAGAAGTTAGAGAAAGTACAAAGGTTTGCAACAAGGCTAGTCCCAGAGCTCAAGGGAATGTCGTACGAGGAAAGGTTAAGGGAAATCGGACTGACGACACTGGAGGACAGAAGGGTCAGGGGAGACATGATAACGACATACAAGATACTGCGGGGAATAGACAAGGTGGACAGAGATAGGATGTTCCAGAGAGGGGACACAGGGACAAGGGGTCACAACTGGAAGCTGAAGACTCAGACGAGTCACAGGGACGTTAGGAAGTATTTCTTCAGTCATAGAGTTGTCAGCAAGTGGAATAGCCTAGCAAGTGAAGCAGTGGAGGCAGGAACCATACATAGTTTTAAGAAGAGGTATGACAAAGCTCAGGAAGCAGAGAGAGAGAGGATCCAGTAGCGATCAGTGAAGAGGCGGGGTCAGGAGCTGAGTCTCGACCCCTGCAACCACAATTAGGTGAGTACAATTAGGTGAGTACACACACACACACACACACACACACACACACACACACACACACACACACACACACACTAACACTAACACTAACACACACACACACTAACACTAACACACACACACACTAACACACACACTAACACACTAACACACTAACACACACACTAACACACACACTAACACACACACACACTAACACACACACACACTAACACACACACACACACACACACACACACACACACACACACACACACACACACACACACACACACACACACACACACACACACACACACACACACACACACACACACACACTAACACACACACACTAACACACACACTAACACACACACAGTAACACACAAACACACACACACAAACACACACACACTAACACACACACACTAACACACACACACACACACACACACACATGCACACACACATGCCCACACACATGCCCACACACATGCCCACACACATGCACACACACATGCACACACACATGCACACACACATGCACACACACACACACACACACACACACACACACACACACACACACACACATATGGGCGCCTGGCAAACCTGAGAACAGCATTCCGACACCTTAGTAAGGAATCATTCAAGACACTGTACACCGTGTATGTCAGGCCCATACTGGAGTATGCAGCACCTGTTTGGAACCCGCACTTGATAAAGCACGTCAAGAAACTAGAGAAAGTACAAAGGTTTGCAACAAGGTTAGTTCCAGAGCTAAGGGGAATGTCCTATGAAGAAAGATTAAGGGAAATCGGCCTGACGACACTGGAGGACAGGAGGGTCAGGGGAGACATGATAACGACATATAAAATACTGCGTGGAATAGACAAGGTGGACAAGGACAGGATGTTCCAGGGAGGGGACACAGAAACAAGAGGCCACAATTGGAAGTAGAAGACACAAATGAGTCAGAGAGATAGTAGGAAGTATTTCTTCAGTCATAGAGTTGTAAGGCAGTGGAATAGCCTAGAAAATGACGTAGTGGAGGCAGGAACCATACACAGTTTTAAGACGAGGTTTGATAAAGCTCATGGAGCGGGGAGAGAGAGGGTCTAGTAGCAACCGGTGAAGAGGCGGGGCCAGGAGCTAGGACTCGACCCCTGCAACCACAAATAGGTGAGTACACACACACACACACACACACACACACACACACACACACACACACACACACACACACACACACACACACACACACACACATGCATGCATGCACATACAACAGGCCAAGTGTCTAATTGACATGTGCCTAGGACCAAATGGCAACTAAAACACACACACACACACACACACACACACACACACACACACACACACACACACACACACACACACACACACACACATGCACACACACATGCCCACACACACGCACGCACGCGCGCGCACACACACACACACACACACACACACACACACACACACACACACACACACACACACACACACACACACACACACACACACACACACATAGAATATATATATATATATACAGGAAGGCCCCACTTTACGGCGTTTCACTTTACGGCGTTCCGCTAATACGGACATTTCAAATTATGACCAAAACTCACTATACGGCTCCCCCCACCTGACTTTCTAATACGGTCACCGTGCCCCACCCTGTTTGTTTACATTCTCCATGAGCTCAGTAAGCACTAAGTCTCTCCATTTTGTCTGGAAACTCCAAAATTTCAAATGTTTTTAAAAGTTATTTCATATTTTATATATACTCTGATAATTATACTTATGTATACCTGTACCTAAATAAACTTACATACATCGAGTCATTTAAATGTCGTATATTACATTAATATACACATTTTCATTAATCCATCCATGATATTTTTTTCAAAATTATATAATAAACACAATGCATAACATATAAATAAGATAAATACACCCCACAGTAGAATAAATAAACATAAATGTGAGATGTGAGCAGACGACTTCCACAAGTGACGCCATAATAACAATACTCACCGAGTCTCATTAAATGTCGTATATTACGGTAATATACACATTTTCATTAATCCATCCATGATATTTTTTTTAAAATTATATAATAAACACGATGCATAACATATAAATAAGATGAATACACCCCACAGTAGAATAAATAAACATAAATGTGAGATGTGAGCAGACGACTTCCACAAGTGACGCCATAATAACAATACTCACCGAGTCTCATTAAATGTCGTATATTGCGGTAATATACACATTTTCATTAATCCATCCATGATATTTTTTTCAAAATTATATAATAAACACGATGCATAACATATAAATAAGATAAATACACCCCACAGTAGAATAAATAAACAAATGTGAGATGTGAGCAGACGACTTGCACAAGTGGTGATAATAACAATACTCGCCGAGTCTCATTAAATGTCGTATATTACGGTAATATACACATTTTCATTAATCCAGCCATGATATTTTTTTCAAAATTATATAATAAACACGATACATAACATAAAAAGATGATAAATACACCCCACAATAGAATAAATAAACATAAATATAAGATGTGGGAGCCTGGTTTGTTTACATAACTCTGCGCCTGTTACCTCTCATGTACTCATTCTTTCTCTCTCTCATTTATTCGTTTTATCTCATTTACTTACTCCTGACCCTACATTAAGACTACAAATATTTTAAGGTAAGTAATGAGTGAACTGTATATACATTTTATCGCTCTGGGATGCTTAAATATCATAGAATAGTATGTGTGGGTGGGGTGGCCTGGTGAGGCTATTACCATACCTACCACACTTGATTTCTTACAATAAATACTACTTGTCTCACCCTAGATTAAGACTATAAATATTTTAAGGTAAGTAATGAGTGCACTATGTGTGTATTGTACTTTTTTATTGTTTTTTGATGCCTGGTTCTATTGCTAACTTAATATATGTTAGTGTAAACTTGTTATCTAGTGTTTGTATGCATTTATAAGTGGGAAAAAAAGGGTGTTCCACTTTACGGCGATTTCCGCTTTACGGCGGTAGCCTGGAACCTAACCTGCCGTATAAGTGGGGCCCTCCTGTATATATATTTCTTTTTCAACATACCAGCCATATCCCACAGAGATGGGGTGGCCCAAAAAAAAAACTAAAGTTTCTCCTTTTAAATTTAGTAATATATGCAGGAGAAGGGGTTACTAGCCCCTTGCTCCCGGCATTTTAGTCGCCTCTTACAACACGCATGGCTTACAGAGGAAGAATTCTGTTCCACTTCCCCATGGAGAATATATATATATATATATATATATATATATATATATATATATATATATATATATATATATATATATATATATATATATATATATATATATATATATATAATGTACACACACACATACAAGAATATGAGGTAAATAGGCTGAAGCAAGTTTCAGGACTATTGTCCAGAGGAGACATGGCATCTGAAGCAGGTCCACTCCTGGCTGAGGAGCCCAACAGTAAGGAAGGAGACAGGACTTATGCTAAGGCCTCTATTAGTCCACCAGCAGGACCAAGGAATGAAGGGGTAGAGCTGTTGGGAGCAGGGAGAGTAGTAAGGGAAGGTGAAGAAAGGGACAGGTCCCATGCAGAGGCACAACCATGCCACCATGAGTTACAAGAAGAAACAATGGCCCTGTACAAATGGGACCTAGAGAGACAGAGGGAAATGCAATGGGAGGAGGAGGAGGAGGAGGAGGAGAGGGAGAAGTCAGTGTTTATTCATGGGCTTCAGGAGAGTGAAAGGAGGACACAATGAAAGATGGCAGGAAGAAAAATGAGGGATTGAAAACATTATCAAAGAAATAGGAGAGAAGGACTTGACTGAGATAGTAAATTTTCAGAGAATTGGGGGGGTACTTGAAGGGGAGAAATCAGCCATTCAAACTGATTTTCAAGACAGAAATGGTGTGGAACAGGATCCTGCAAGAGAAACCATGGCTGAAGGAATCAACTTACAAGAGGGTGCTCCTAGATCGTGACTGAACGAGAACAGAATGACAGCAGCTGAGAGAGAAGACACAGAAACGATAGGGGCTAGGATGTGAGACAAGGACAGAGTCAGCAGAGGACAACCAGAAAAGGGCAGAGCAACAAGTGCAAGCACACACAGAACCAACCCCAGAACCCCACAACCAAACACACAACCCCAACACAGCCCACAATCCTCAGTTGCAGCCCCCATCTCACACTACCCTGTGGAATCCCATACCACACTGCCAGACCCCCCAGAACAGTGTTGGAGAGGAAACTGAAGGTATGGTACACCAACGAGGATGGAATAACAAATAAATGGGAGGAGTGGCATGAAAGAGTCAAAGGCATCACTGGACATCATAGTTCTCACAGAACCCAAGCTCATAGGAATGATAACAGATGCCATCTTCCCAATGGGTTATCGGATCTAGAAGAAAGACAGAGGGAACAGAGGGGGAGGAGTGGTGGCACTGCTAATCAAAAACTAATGGGATTTTGATGAGACAGAGAAGCAAGAGACTACATAATAGGAACACATCAGTCTGGAGGTCCAAAGGTGGTAATTGTAGTGATGTACAACCCACCACAGAGCTCTCAAAATAGCAAGGGTCACCCCGATCCATAAAGGAGGAGACCAAACAGAGTTGAATAACTATAGGCCAATATCCAATTTACACCCTCTCTCAAAAATCTTCGAAAAATTAATTCATAAACGAATCTACTCCTACCTCATCTCCCAAAACATTCTGAACCCCTGCCAATTTGGATTCAGGCCTAATAAAAATACTAATGATGCTATTATACACATGCTAGAACATATATACACTGCAATAGAGAAAAAAGAAGTCCCACTGGGGATCTTCATTGACTTATGTAAAGCTTTTGATACAGTTGACCATGACTTGCTCCATGTAAAATTGTCACACTATGGTATTAGAGGGCACTCCCTCAACTACCTCAAGTCATACCTCAGCAACAGAAGCCAATATGTGTACGCAAATGGGGCAAGCTCTTCCGCTCAACCAATTACAGTTGGTGTCCCACAGGGAAGTGTCCTTGGCCCTCTTCTCTTTCTCCTATACATAAATGACCTACCAAATGCTTCGCAATTACTCAAACCCACACTTTTTGCAGATGACACTACATACGTCTTCTCTCACCCGAGCCCAGTCACGCTAGCCAATACCGTAAACACCGAATTACAGAAAATATCTACCTGGATGAGGACTAACAAACTTACACTAAACATTGACAAAACCTACTTCATTCAGTTTGGAAACAGAGCTACAGCTGTACCTCTTAACATAACGATAAACAGATAACCTATCACAAAGCTAACAGAGGGAAAATTCTTAGGAATCCACCTTGATAATAGACTCAAATTTCATACACATATACAACAAATTTCTAAGAAAATTTCCAAGACTGTAGGCATACTATCGAAGATATGGTACTATGTTCCACAGTCAGCCCTCCTGGCCCTTTATCACTCTCTTATTTACCCCTATCTCACCTATGGAATTTGTGCATGGGGCTCAACAACAATTAACCATCTCAGACCACTAATTACCCAACAAAAGGCTGCAGTTAGAATGATAACAAATTCTCACTACAGGCAGCACACTCCACCAATATTCAAAACACTCAACCTACTCACCATACAAAACATCCATACTTATTATGGTTATAAAAGGCGGGTCATCATTTGACTAAGACCCGTGTCAGGAAACATTTGTCCTGTTTCCTGACGAACCTTACCTAACCTAACCTAACCTTATTACTGCACCTATTACATACATAGAACACTTAACTCTGATATTAACCCTCCCCTCAAACATCTCCTTGCCAACCTCAACAGAACACATGACCATAACACAAGGCACAGATCACTCTTTGATGTTCCTCGTGTCCATTCATTACCTGTAAATATAAAAGAAACACTACCTGTTTATAAATTCAAGTCTCTTCTCAAAGATCACTTACTCACTCAAAACCAAATAAATACTGAATAACTGAACCTTATAAATTGTATATCCTAAATGTTACTCACAATTATATCACACAAATGTTAAACCTAGGACCCAATCTAACTTTGTTATTTTTTTTAAATACACTACCTAACAGAATACTCCATTCTACTGAATGTACAGCAATGCATGCAACCATATGACCTGTCTTTGTAATACTCATTTGTGCTTTATAGTTATCTGTTTACAATAATGTTTTATCACTGCTTTCATCATTGCTTAGTTAATCTTAAGTTAATTTTAAGCCAGCCCGTAATGCTATGCATATAAGTGGCTTTGGCATGCTGCTCTTACCTGTATTTTTTTGTACCTCTGTATGTATGCTAAAATTACTAAATAAATAAATAAATAAAGTAATAGAGCAATGGGTGACACACTGGCTGAAGTGGGCAGAAGGGCTTGTGCATGCAGAGCAAAGCTGCTGATTGTTGGTGACTTCAGGAAATATACTGGGAGAACCTGGAGCTACATGGGGGCCCAGAAACATGGAGGGCTAAGATGATGGAAGTGGTACATACATCCACCTGGTATGTTGTACAAGACTAAACTCAAAGTCTTCAGATTAGAACATAAGAACATAAGAATGTAGGAACACTGCAGAAGGCCTACTGGCCCATACGCGGCAGGTCCTTATCAAAACGACATCTACCCAAAGCTACTCAAGAAACAACTCCCGCACCCCTTGACACCAATCAAACCCAGCCCCTCCCACTCATACATTTGTCCAGTCTCTTCTTAAAGCTACCCAAGGTCCTAGCCTCTATCACCCCACTGGGAAGACTGTTCCACGCATCTACAACTCTGTTAGAAAACCAGTACTTACCTATGTCCTTTCTAAATCTAAATTTATCCAACTTAAATCCATTATTCCTGGTTCTTAACTGGTTCGACACCCTCAGTACTTTATTAATGTCTCCCTTGTTTATGTCCGTCATCCACTTATACACTTCAATGATATCTCCCCTTATTCTACTCAAAGCGTTTGACCATAGAGTTACTAGTATGTCAAACTGGACAATTTCTCCAACACCTTGGATCAAGAGCCTCCCGGACAGGCCCCCATTTGTTACAAAAAACGCGATTCTAAAAGCTTAGAGATCTCCAGTGAATACTAGAAAGGACTGCCCTTCTAGCATCCAGCCTGTTAATGGGTTTTCGTAACAAGTAGTCAGTATCATTGTCCAATTATCCATTAGAATTCAGTATTATTCAATAGTGCTTCAGGATTAAAACTGGTAGGCTACTAACTAGAGAAATTAAAATTTAATAAATGTAATAAGTCTAGAGGTATATTATCAAATTAAATTAAATTAAATTAATCACAATAATCAAAATAATATCACTTCTCTCGTTTACAGTATTATTGTGTTGAAAGCACATATCACATTATCATTCTTAAGTGCCGTCTGGTACATTTAACATTTAATAAGATATTACAAATATGTACAAGTTTGTGTGTATGTGTGTAAGTGCTCTAAGTAGTTCGTTATGTCTCAAGACTCGACTAGACTTAAACAAGTGACTGACAAAGTCCTCTAATAAACTAACTTCTTGACCGACTGGCAACCAGAACAGTCTGCTTGAACAACAAAAAGAATGCTAAGCCCAATAGCAATATAACAAGCAGCTGCGACACAGAATCAGGAACAAGGAGATAATATAACGACACTAAGTAGGGACCATCTGCAGATCCTCCACAAAAGTCACAAAACTCCCATACTACTGAATCTAAGTTCAGCATAAGAAAATCCCCGACAGTGATAATACACAGATACCAGTACAAATTAAGTGAGAAGTTACAACTCAGGACCTGAGATGTTTCGAGTGTCTATGTGACACACAACCTCAGTACAACGTCGAAAATCACTAAGTCTATACAATGTTCTGTGAACAGAGTTCTACAGAACTAACAAGAATAATGAGACAGACAATCTGTCCAACCACCAAGAGAGTCTAGAGCAGACTGAATACTTTAGGCGAGGTGAGGACACCCCCCCCGCTCGATCACGTGATAGCTCCGTGGACAGTACTGCCCAGCAACAGAAGCCGGCAGAATAACGAGCAAGGAGCGATAATTAAAGTAGTTAGACAATCAAGACTTGAACTGAACACATAATATGTTACATCCTACCTAACAAATCAAATAACAATATAAAGCAATACATTTACGATTTAGCTATTATCGCAAATATAAGCAATATAAAATTATATGAAAAGGTAATATACATTATATTCATAATCATAATATACATTATATATATTGCAACCCATTCAGGGGTTGCAACACCCCCCCAACACGACAAACGGTCGCACTAGGAGTTGCATTAATGTCTTTCACATTATTACTGATTACTCATATCAATACAATTTAATATAAATATTAATCAGAGTCTCTCTTGTGCCAAGCACCTCTACAATTTCACAGCGTCTGTCACTAGGATATGCCCCTAGTACTAGGGCAGTACAGTATCGTATCTCTGCATACTCGTGGTTATGTACATCAGTGTAGAGACAGGATAGCGCAGATGAGTAGGGCACATTGAGGCTCGAATATAGAGGAGACTGCATTCCACTCTTAAGTAGTGGTTGTGGAATGCTATGTAGTATGGACATCTGAGTATGAAACGGCTTAAGGTGTGTATTGAGGGGGGGGGGTCTGCGGCAGAACAGTGTTGCGCCACACGCAGTACATCTCCCACACAACACTACCCACTCAACACTCAGCTTATGTCTCCTTACCATACACAACAATACTGTGAATATATAAATATAATAATTAGACATGAGTATATATAGTTAATATGGGCTGGAGGGATCAAGTTACTTTACTGAATTTGACATAGCAAGTAACAAAAGGTATTTGGGCATTAAATTACATAAATTTTAAATGGGGAAGTGCCCAAATACTCGTCAAAATGTTCAAAGGACACCACAAGAGCTAGAGCATAATTTTTCTGGTGTCGTTTGAGCTTAGATGAATAATAACATATAGGATGGAGAATATCAGTGGATGTTGACTGATGGAGCAGCACAACACCCACTGCATAACCACTCGCATCTATATGTAAAAAGAAGGGAAGATTGAAATTAGGACTTTTCAACACAAGAGCAGAGGAAAGCAGATGCTTCAAGCTTTTGAACAAGACTGAACAATCTCTAGTCCAGGTGAACTGAACTTTGCTACTAGAGCTCATAGCGAGAGGTGTAGGTGGAGTGTGCGCTGCTAGCTTGCCTGTCACTTGACACACGTGGCAACGTCGCACATGATCAGCTACTGTTTCCTTCATCTTTGGCCGAGTAAAATGTTTTGCCAGTTTACCGAGTGTCTTCTTGACACCCAGATGTCCTCCAATGGGACTATTGTGAGCAAAATCAATGGCTTGTTCACGAAATGTAACTGGTAACACTACGAGATGCTTGACTGTGGTGGAAACACTATCAGCTGACAACTTACATGTATTTTTCTCCATCAGTACACCGTTACTATAATAGTAACAATTATCGAGATCCTTTGCTTCACTCTCAGTAACTGCTATATCTCTCAGTCTTTCCAGTGACTGATCAACAAACTGATCCTTGATTAAATCATCATGAGTTAGAAATTTAACGTCAGTTGTGTCCTGACTAGGTTGATGACACGGGGGAGTTGGTGTTAATGATCCTGGGCGCAGAGCGTCACTAAACAACATATTCAAGCCCAAATCATTGTCATCCACTAACTCAACAGGAGACAAGGATGGTTGTTGTATCTTTGACATATCTCTAGTAATTGCGCTGAGAGGAAATAAAATAGGCTTCTCTCTACAAGCTTCAATGGCATAATTATCATCAGTGTTATTATCAATCACAAGTGGTTCTTTACATATACCAGCATGAAGGATATCGTTCCCTATCAACAAGTCCACTGACCTGATGGGAAATACACCACTGGATATACCCACTGAAATATAACCAGTATAATAGCTTGTTTGAATATAAACTTTGTGCAGAGGCACTTTTATAACAGCCCCTCCATAGGCTTCTAACAATACATCTATCTTGCAATAAGTATCGTCAGTTATGGGCAGTACATCATCTCTTAATAACGTGAGATAATTGCCAGTGTCTCTGAAATTAATTATCTCAGTTAGATGTGATTCGTCAAATCCTATTCTACCTCTTGAAAAGTAAGGACTCATCGCTGAACGAATCTTTTCGTCAGATACACTTTCTGACGCTAGTCATCTATCCTGAGTAACATTATCTAAAACAGTAAGATCAGAGATATTACTAGGATTTTGATGCCTTTGTTGCTCGGAAGAAGATATGACTTGAGTGGGGGCACCAGCCGCACGACTCTTTCTCGTATCTCTTTCTAACTTATAGCAATACTCTCTAGCATGTCCTTTTCTGTTACAATATGTACATTTTACTTTCTTCTTCTTGATATCAGATTTCTGTCTAGCCACAGAGACAGATTCAGGATTGTGAGTTTTCCTGGTAAAGGTATGAGAAGTTACAGTAGCAGATACATCAGGCTGGCAATGAGCAGCTGATTTAGGTTGCCAACTTCTAGGACAATTTTTAGTTACCTTGTTTCTTTGTGTTTTAGTACGTACAAGTTTGTGAGAAATCTCGTAATTGTCTGCTAATGCTGCAGTTTCTAGAATATCCGAGGTAGTATGATCGATCAGATATTCTTGTATGTCAGCAGGCATACAGTTGTTAAACTCTTCGTGTAGTAACAACTGAACAAGGCTGTCGTAGTTGTTACACTTGGCAGCTCTAGACCATCTCTCAAAAGCAACTTTTTCTCACGAGCAAATTCTACACAAGTTTGATCTTGTCGTCGTTGTAACGTACGAAATGCTCTTTGATAACTTACAGGTAACAAGTTATATGTCTCTAGAATAGTTTGTTTGACAGCATCATAACTAATGTACTTGGCAAATGGTAAAGCAGCAGTACAAGTTTGAGCTCTTCCTGTCAACGCTGTATGCAACAATGTTGCCCAGTGCTTACATGGCCAGTTCATAGCACGTGCCTGGTTCTCAAACACATCAAAATAGGTGTCTAAGTCACTTTCAAAAAACTTAGGAACCATGGATGCAGCTTTCTGCACATTAAATGTGTCCTGTGATCTATCAGTCTGTTGTCTTCCCAGACGAACATTTTCTCTTTGGAAATCTTCTTCATTCAATTTCTTCTGTGCCTCTATTTGTGCAGTCTGCAACATAATGAGGCATTCAAACCTCTCAAACTGTTCCTGAGAGATAGGACCAGTGGGTAATGGAGGAGTAGGGAAATTAACATGATCTGGACAGTCCTTAGGTCGGACACTTCGTCCAGCCGTCTCTAGAGAGTCTAGATCTGGTCTAGGATAAGTAGATAGAGGTGTAGCATACACTGTACTAGTATTAGGCTGAGTCATCCAACCAGCTACACTCTGTACTATTGTGTCAGTGAGGCGGGAAGGTGTGAGCGGAGGTTCATTAGGCTCAGACACTTCTGCCTTAGTTGCTCTTTCTTCTACTTCATCAAATAGAGTCATACTTCCTAATTGTGACACTAGGCTTTCTGAATCTGAATCATAATCAGACATCTCTGTATGAGCAGGAAACAATATATCTTTAATTAATGCTCTGACAGTTTCTGCGGTGTAATTCCTGTTATAAGTCACACCGAGATATTTGGCTACTTGCCAACATGTCTGAAGTTTTAATGTACTTAACTCAGACAAAGTCAGAGTATCAATTAACTGTTTCACTTTAGCATACATCACAAAAATAAGTGTACTACGAGAGAGTGATTATGGGAAACTATAATCCTAATAGGAATTTTAGTGTTGGTGGTCTTAGAGTTAGAACTCATAAACAGTATTTCCATCTCCTTGGATCAAGAGACTCAGTCAGGTACATACATCCACCTGGTATGTTGTACAAGACTAAACTCAAAGTCTTCAGATTAGGAAAGTACTCAAAGTGTTTGACCATAGTTACTAGTATGTCAAACTGGACAATTTCTCCAACACCTTGGATCAAGAGCCTCCCGGACAGGCCCCCATTTGTTACAAAAAACGCGATTCTAAAAGCTTAGAGATCTCCAGTGAATACTAGAAAGGACTGCCCTTCTAGCATCAAGCCTGTTACTGGGTTTTTGTAACAAGTAGTCAGTATCCTTGTCCAATTATCCATTAGAATTCAGTATTATTCAATAGTGCTTCAGGATTACAACTGGTAGGCTACTAACTAGAGAAATTAAAATTTAATAAATTTATTAAGTCTAGAGGTATATTATCAAATTAAATTAAATTAAATTAATCACAATAATCAAAATAATATCACTTCTCTCGTTTACAGTATTATTGTGTTGAAAGCACATATCACATTATCATTCTTAAGTACCGTCTGGTACATTTAACATTTAATAAGATATTACAAATATGTACAAGTTTGTGTGTATGTGTGTAAGTGCTCTAAGTAGTTCGTTATGTCTCAAGACTCGACTAGACTTAAACAAGTGACTGACAAAGTCCTCTAATAAACTAACTTCTTGACCGACTGGCAACCAGAACAGTCTGCTTGAACAACAAAAAGAATGCTAAGCCCAATAGCAATATAACAAGCAACTGCGACACAGAATCGGGAACAAGGAGATAATATAACAACACTAAGTAGGGACCATCTGCAGATCCTCCACATAAGTCACAAAACTCCCATACTACTGAATCTAAGTTCAGCATAAGAAAATCCCCGACTGTGATAATACACAGATACCAGTACAAATTAAGTGAGAAGTTACAGCTCAGGACCTGAGATGTTTCGAGTGTCTATGTGACACACAACCTCAGTACAACGTCGAAAATCACTAAGTCTATACAATGTTCTGTGAACAGAGTTCTACAGAACTAACAAGAATAATGAGACAGACAATCTGTCCAACCACCAAGAGAGTCTAGAGCAGACTGAATACTTTAGGCGAGGTGAGGACACCCCCCCCTCGATCACGTGATAGCTCCGAGGACAGTACTGCCCAGCAACAGAAGCCGGCAGAATAATGAGCAAGGAGTGATAATTACAGTAGTTAGACAATCAAGACTTGAACTGAGCACATAATATGTTACATCCTACCTAACAAATCAAATAACAATATAAAGCAATACATTTACGATTTAGCTATTATCGCAAATATAACAATATAAAATTATATGAAAAGGTAATATACATTATATTCATAATCATAATATACATTATATATATTGCAACCCATTCAGGGGTTGCAACATGTACCAACACATAAGGACATTACCAGAGAGAGAGAGAGAGGGAGAGAGAGGAGAGGATGAACCAGCAAGACTGGACCGAGTATTCACCTTGAATAGTGCAGACATTGAGGACATCACATATGAAAGACCCCTCGGGGCCAGTGATCAATTGGTTCTGAGCTTCGAATACATAGTTTCAGGTGCAGAGGGAAGCAGGAATAGCCGGATGAATGAAACCAAACTAAAAGGAGGGGACTACGCAGGCATAAAGAACTTCCTGATCGGGGTTCTGTGGGAAAGAGAACTGGCAGGGAAATCAGTAAATGAGATGATGGAATATGTATCAACAATATGCAAAGAAGTAGAGGCGAGGTTTGTACCCAAGGGCAAATAACATAATGAGAAGGCCAGGATGAGCCCCTGGTTCACCCAAAGGTGTAGAGAGACTAAAACCAAGTGCACAAGAGAATGGAAGAAGTATAGAAAGCAAAGGACCCAGGAGAATAAGGAGAGTTGTCGAAGAGCAAGAAATGACATAACAGCGAAAGCCAAATCTGACCGGAAGCTGTTGTACAGTCACATCAGGAGGAAAGCAGTGGTCAAAGACCAGGTAATCAGGCTGAGGAAGGAAGGAGGGGAGTTTACAAGAAACAGTCTTGAAGTACGTGAGGAGCCCGACATGAGATTCAAAGAAGTATTCACAGTAGAGACAGAAAAAACTCCAGAAAGACAGAGGTGAGATACACCAACAACTGCTGGGCATGATACATACAACTGAGGAGGAGGTGAAGAGGCTGTTGAGTGAACTAGATATCTCAAAGGCAATGGGGCTGGACACATCTCTGGGTCCTGAGAGAGAGAGAGCAGAGGTGCTCTGTGTGCCACTAATAACAATCTTCAACACATTTATTGAAACCGGGCGACTACCTGACATGTGGAAGACATCAAATGTAGTTCCAATTTTTAAAAAAGGAGACACACATGCAGCATTAAACTACAGACCAGTATCACTGACACATGCAAAATCATGGAAAAGATTTTCAGGAGAAGAGTGGTGGAGCACCTAGAAACAAATAAACCTAGCAAGAACCAGCATGGATTCATGGGTGGGAAATCCTGTGTCACAAACCTACTGGAGTTCTATGACAAGGTGACAGCCATAATACAAGAGAAGGGTTTACCTGGAGAGGGATACATGGGTCAACGCCCCCAGGGACTGGACTGAGACCAGGCCTCATGGTGGATCAGGGTCTGATCAACCAGGCTGTTACTGTTGGCCGCATACAAGCTGACGTACGAACCACAGCCCAGCTGGTCAGGTACTGACTTTAGGTGCCTGCCCAGTGCCTTCTTGAAGACAGCCAGGGGTCTATTGGTAATCCCCCTTATGTATGCTGGGAGGCAATTGAACAGTCTTGGGCCCCGGACACTTACTGTGTTCTTTCAGTTAACTTGTGGCACCCCTGCTTTTCGTCGAGGGAATGTTGCATCTCCTGCTGAGTCTTTTGCTTTAATATGGAGTGATTTTTGTGTGCAAGTTTGGTACCAATCCCTCCAGGTGGGTAGATTTCAGTTTTAAATCAAACACATTGCCAGAGTTTTACTTTTCCCATCATGCACTGTGTGGAGCAGGAATTGTTTTATACGTGCATTGTGCACACTCTCTGCACAGACCCAGTCTCTCGTATCTAGATTAAAACTTACCACTCACAGCATATCTTATTCCTTTAAATTCATTTAATATTTCTTCAAATTAACCCCTTTATTGTCTCAACCTCCAATCCTGAGGTGTCTCCTGGTGTCGCAAAATTTAAAAAAAAAAAAAAGATTCTTATGAAATGATAGAGAATCTTTTCCCGATTGTAATGACACCAGAAAAATGAAATTTGATGGAAAACTGATGGAATTACGCTTTTGTGAAGGTAGCGACCTCGGCGATATTTACAAATCGGCGATTTCGCCCACTTTGAGCCCTATTTTCGGCTAATTGCATTATTCCAGTCGACCAAACTCATAGCTATTTCTTTAGAACTCTGTTTTTTCTATCGATTGAGTACAAGAAACTGCCCATTTACCAATTTCAACTACCCAATAACATGGTCAGAAATTTGCAATTTGGCCAATTTCATGAAAACTAAAAAAATATGACAATTTCAAAATAAGGTCCAGAATGAACAATGCAGACATTCCTGGCTCTAAAATAAAATTTTCTTTGTTCATCAGTCATGTCTCCAGGCCCCTCTGATATTACTCTTGCTTTCTATTTTGAATTTTTATTCAAACAAAAAATAGAAGATTTACTATTATGCAGACTACTGCAATACTGTAATAATTGTATAAATAACATCAACCCATTCATGACTGCATATTAGAATGGCTAGTTGGACATTTATTGGACAATGACATCATTTGTTTACTTTTGAACATCGGCAAAAATCAAACATTTCCCCTACTTTGAGTTCCATTTCCAGGTTCTTTTTATAGTAAAATCAATCAAAATCACCTCCATTTCAATAATATGTTTTCCATTCTATCATATGAGACCAAGAAAATGAGAATACACCCATAAATACTATACGAAAATAGACCACAAAGCTGGCATTCTAATTAAAAAAAACGGTCGGTTTTTTTTTTCTCATGCACTGCGTGCTCCAGGATTTTTTTTATATGGTGCACACTGACCACACAGACCCATTCTCTCACACGTGGGCCTACTAGCTTTCTCCTTCTTGATTTGAAGCCGCTAGAATTTATGAGTATATATACGTCAAACACGGTACCTCATAAGACGTATATATACAACCGCGACAGTCAAAGGGTTAATTACATGTATTTTTCTTGTGTTCAGAGTGATTTTTGTAATTTAATACAAATATATTTTCACTCTGCTTATTTGGGAGAAATAACCTTTGTTTTTTGGGCCAAATTGCCAGTTTAGCATGACATACATATGTGTATGTATGTGACATACGTGTGTGTGTGTGTGTGTGTGTGTGTGTGTGTGTGTGTGTGTGTGTGTGTGTGTGTGTGTGTGTGTGTGTGTGTGTGTGTGTGTGTGTGTGTGTGTACTCGCCTAATTGAGGTTGCAGGGGTCGAGACTCAGCTCCTGTGTGTGAGTGCACACATGTATGCATACTTATTTGGATAATGAAAATTTGGTTCTAATTTCAAAAATATAACAGCTGGGAAATATCCTTATTTCCTGGAAATTTTGATTGCAACAATGTTTTTTGTATTTGTTGTTAAACACAGTGGAACCTCAACTTACGAGTGCTCCAACGTGTGAGTTTTTCAAGATATTAGCAGTCACTTGGTCTATTTTTTGCTTCCGGATGCGAGCGCAGTTTCAAGATGCGAGCGGGCCTCAAGGGAAGTTCCTTGACGCTGGTGAGGGGCTCTTGCTCTTGATCTAGGGAATTGGGTCTCAGTTGTTTGTTGGACTATCTTATTGCAATTTGGGCAATATATGATGGAAAGATACTTCTTAACTTACACCAAAATTGAAAGAAATTGGACCATAAATAATGGAGTTCACTTCTCAGCCATTAGCCGCCCCTTAGCAGTATATTTTCGTATGGTTATTATGGTAGTATTCTCTTTTTTTTTTTTTCTTTTTTTTTGGTCTTACTTGATAGAATGGAAGATATATTACAGAAATAGATATGAATTTGATTGGTTTCACGAAGAAAAGTACCTTGAAATTGAGCTCAAAGTAGCAGAAATATTCGATTCTTTGGTGATATTCAAGAGTAAACATATGACGTCACCGTTCAATACCTGTCCGACTGGCCAGTCCAGTATGCAGTCATGAATGGGTTGACATTATTTATACAATTATTACAATAACAGTAAATCTTCTATTTTTTGTGTGAATAAAATTCAAAATGGTAAGCAAGAGGATTATTAAAAGAATACGTACGTACTAATAAATAATAATAATAATAATAATATAATATGTATAATATAATTACGTATATAATAATATATGTAATACAGTGGACCCTCGTTTTTCATTAAGCTCAAAAGTCATAATTTTCAGAAATTGTAACTTTTTTCATCAAAACATTGACTCATGAATCGTCGATTGACTTACAAATAGTTGTTCATCTGGGACGTGTACACATGGCCCCAAGCCACCTCACACTCCATTCCCAGCCAGTGTGCCATTGTTTACCAGTGAGTGAAGATGATCCCACGAGTTCATTTGATACATTTCATAATAATCCATTCGTTTTAGTGCTTGCAACTGCTAAATAAGTCACCTTGGCTCCAAAGAAAGCTTCTAGTGCCAGGTCTTTGGTAAAGAATGTGAGAAACACAATTTAAGAAAAAGTTTGTAGAAAAATACGGAAGTGGTGGTGGTAGAGTGGTAGCAGTTGTGATAGTGGTAGAGGGTGGTAGTGATGGTGGAAGATGGTGGTAGCAGTTGTGATAGTGGTAGAAGGTGGTAGTGATGGTAGCAGTTGTGATAGTGGTAGAGGGTGGTAGTGATGGTAGCAGTTGTGATAGTGGTAGAGGGTGGTAGTGATGATAGTAATGGTTGTGATAGTGGTAGAGGGTGGTAGTGATGGTGGTAGAGGGTGCCTTCAATGATTCAATGATTCTACTAACTCCTCCAATGTTGTTGGAGTTATATAGGGCTACAGAAAACACCAGCACCTCAGCTGCTGCTTTACCACCATCATGGATGGCTTATGCCCTCTGTGGCTCTTATACATCCAACAAGACTCGCGAAATCGTAATGACATGATTGCAAACAAACCATTACGATTTCGTGAGTCATGTTGACGGCAGTAAGGGGACTTTAGCTAGAGTTCGTCACGGCCACTCTAGCTGGAGATTCGTCTGTAAAAACTTGCATTTGCGGTCACAGTGGTGCCTATGCTAACCTTCCTATGGTGTAGAAATATACCTAGTTGGACGAATCTTATTGTGGCTAGCTGGTCCACTGGCTGACGCGATGGTCTGGAGTTTTGAGACTCTCTGACCGCAGGTTCAAATCCCGCCTGTGGTATGGTTTACACCCAACAACACCAACAGAACACCTCTTGTGACACACATAATGACTTATTTTATTCATTCTAGAGTGTATTCCATGTTTTTATGTTATTAATATTGTTCAATATGTCATATTAGTTGGATTGTGATAGATAAATAAGCCATAGAGTTGATATTAGTGTCATATTCTCCAACAATAAATTCGCCTCGCCTCCCCTCCCTCTTCCCCGTCTGCCATACACCAACAAGAGTCTTCAAAAAAGGTAAGTGTGATGTTAAATGTTCATTTATACATTTTATTAGTTCTTTACATTTGTTTGGCATTCTTTTCTGCATGTAAATCTATATTTAAGCTAGGAAAGTGGCTAGGCAAGTGACCCCTGAAGTGACCTAGAGTCCTTATGGAGGGGGATTCCCCTTCCAAACAATAACCTCTCTTCCCTCTCTCCTCCTCCCTGTTTTCCATTCATCAACAACAGGCTGTCATTAGTAATTTTGAGCATACTTACAGAGGTACAAAAAAATACAGGTAAGAGCAGCATGCCAAAGCCACTTGTATGCATAGCATTACGGGCTGGCATAAAATTAACTTAAGATTAACTAAGCAATGATGTAATATGTGATAAAACATTATTGTAAACAGATAACAATAAAGTACAAATGAGTATTACAAAGACAGGTCATATGGTTGCATGCATTGCTGTACATTCAGTAGAATGGAGTATTCTGTTAGGTAGTGTATTTAAAAATTAACAAAGTTAGATTGGGTCTTAGGTTTAACATTTATGTGATATAATTGTGAGAAACATTTAAGATAAACAATTTATAAGGTTCAGTTATTCAGTATTTATTTGGTTTTGGGTGAGTAAGTGATCTTTGAGAAGAGACTTGAATTTATAAACAGGTAGTGTTTCTTTTATATTTACAGGTAATGAATTCCAGATTTTAGGGCCTTTTATGTGCATTGAGTTTTTGCATAGCGTGAGATGGACACGAGGAACATCAAAGAGTGATCTGTGCCTTGTGTTATGGTCATGTGTTCTGTTGAGGTTGGCAAGGAGATGTTTGAGGGGAGGGTTTATATCAGAGTTAAGTGTTCTATGTATGTAATAGGTGCAGTAATAAGTATGGATGTTTTGTATGGTGAGCAGGTTTAGTGTTTTGAATATTGGTGGAGTGTGCTGCCTGTAATGGGAATTTGTTATCAACCTGACTGCAGCTTTTTGTTGGGTAAATAGTGGTCTGAGATGGTTAATTGTTGTTGAGCCCCATGCACAAATTCCATAGGTGAGATAGGGGTAAATAAGAGAGTGATATAGGGCCAGGAGGGCTGACTGTGGAACATAGTACCGTATGCCTACAGTCTTGGAAATTTTCTTAGAAATTTGTTGTATATGTGTATGAAATTTGAGTCTATTATCAAGGTGGATTCCTAAGAATTTTCCTTCTGTTAGCTTTGTGATAGGTGATCCGTTTATCATGTTAAGAGGGACATCTGTCGCTCTGTTACCAAACTGAATAAAGTAGGTTTTGTCAATGTTTAGAGTAAGTTTGTTAGTCCTCATCCAGGTAGATATTTTCTGTAATTCGGTATTTACAGTATTGGCTAGCATGACTGGGCTCGGGTGAGAGAAGACGTATGTAGTGTCATCTGCAAATAGTGTGGGTATGAGTAGCTGCGATGCATTTGGTAGGTCATTTATGTCATGTTGAATGTTCATTCTTTTGTGCATGTAAATCTATCTTTAAGGTAAAAAAAAAAATTTGTTAATACTTGTGGATGTCTGGAACAAATTAATTGGATCAACATTTTTTCTTATGGGGAAAATGGATTTCCAGATCATTGATATCGATAATAGTCACACTCTCGGGAATGGATTAATTACAAAAAACTAGGGTCCACTGTATAATATAAATTATAAGAATACATATGTTCTAATAAATAATAATAATAATACGTATAATATAATTATATAATATACGTAACATAATATAAATTATTATAATACATATGTACTAATACGGTGGTCCTTCAATAATCGTCCAGCCTGAAAATCGTCCATTTCGGAAATAGTCCTGATATTTTTTCTAAACATTGGGTCACAAATGATACGTTAACTCACAAATCGTCCTGCGTCTGGGATGCGTACTCAGGCTCTGAGCCATCTGGGCCTGCCTTCCCAGCCAGTGTGCCATTGTTTACCAGTGAGTGACAGTCTCTTCACTTGCTCCTACGAAATATTTCATAATATTCCATTGATTTTAGCGCTTGCAAGTGATAAATAAGCTTCCATGGCTCCAAAGAAAGCTTCTAGTGCCAGCCCTTTGGTAAAGAATGTGAGAAACACATACAATTTATGAAAAAGTTTGTAGAAAAATACAAAAGTGGTGGTGGTAGAGTGGAAGCAGTTGTGATAGTGGTTGATGGTGGTAGTGATGATGGTAGAAGGTAGTAGTGATGGTGCTAACAGTTGTAGTAGTGGTAGAAGGCGGTAGTGATGGTGGTAGAGGGTGCCTTCTTTAGTGATTCAGCGATTCTACCAACTCCTCCAATGTTGTTGGAGTTATATAGGGCTACAGAAAACACCACCGCCTCAGCTGCTGCTTCACCACCATTATGGACGGCTTACTCTCAGTGGCCCTTATATACCCAACAACAACACAACACAACACCTCTCGTGACATACGTAATGACTTATTTTATTCATTCTAGAGTGTATTCCATGTTTCTATGTTATTAATATTGTTTATTATGTCATATTAGTTGAATTGTGATAGATAAATAAGCTGTAGAGTTGATATTAGTGTCATATTCTCCAAAAATAAACTTGCCATCCCTCCCTCACACAAACAAGTCACCAATAAGAACATAAGAAAGGAGGAACACTGCAGTAGGCCTGCTGGCCCACACTAGGCCGGTCCTTCACAAATCCAACCCAAGCAATAAGGTCAGGTGCAAGTCGGACTCGAATCCAACCCCTCTCACTCGTGTATTTATCCAACCTAAATTTGAAACTACCCAAGCCATAGCTTTTAGAACATAAGAAAGGAGGAACACTGCAATAAGCCTGTTGGCATACTATGCCAGCCCTTCACAAATCCATCCCACTAACAGAACAAATGCTACCCAATCAATAAGCTCAGGTGCAAGTCCGACTCAAATCCAACCCCTCTCACTCATGTATTTATCCAACCTAAATTTGAAACTACCCAATGTTTTAGCTTCGATCACCCTACTAGTTAGACTGTTCCACTCATCAACTACCCCTATTACCAATGTTCATTTATACATTTTATTAGTGCTTTACAATTATTTGGCATTCTTTTCTGCATGTAAATCTATATTTATGCTAGGGAAGTGACCCCTGAAGTGACCTAGAGTCCTTATGGAAGGGGATTCCCCTTCCAAACAATAACCTCTCTTCCCTCTCTCCTCCTCCCTGTCTTCCATTCATCAACAACAGCCTTCAATAAAGGTAACTGTCATGTTGAATGTTCATTCTTTTGCGCATGTAAATCTATCATTTAGGTAAAAAAAAAAATTGTTGTTGATACTTCTGGGTGTCTGGAACGAATTAATTGGATTTACATTATTTCTTATGGGGAAAATTGATTAAAAAATCGTCTATTTCAATAATAGTCCCACTTCCAGGAACGGATTACGGACGATAATTGAGGGACCACTGTAATAATAAATAAAACTATAATATTTAAGAGTGTAACAATTAAGTGTACATAGCATTAAGAGTGTATCACCCAGAGAAAGTTTCAAGTGGTTGTGTGTTGGAGCTATTTAATGACGCTTGTATAACTCATTTCCGAAACATTCTGAAAGGGAGGAAGAAACAAACCTCCTTGGACAGTTTTTTATTGAAATTCCCTGCAGATGAAAGTGTGAAAAGCATGGAGAAAAAGCCAAAAATCAGTGAATGGTGAAGCAACATAAAAATAAAAATTGTAGCAGTTAAGTTCAGTGACAAAGTGTACCATTAAGAGTGTAGCAATTAAGCGATTATGCGATAGAAAAAGGACTAAATGAAATGAACTCCAGACAGCATATGCTGCTGTCCCCAGCATCTCTTCTCCACCATCAACCCCCAACATTTCTTCTCCAAGGTAAATGTTGTAGTACTACATAATTTCTTTACAATATTATTATTATTATTTTCCTTATGAAACTACATAGTGATCTAATTCAGTTTGCCTTACAAACTCTTGTTTTCTGATATAATAAGAGCATGAGAAGGTATGTAGTCAAAAGCAGAAATGGCTGCTGTGGTGGCCCTATACACCTCAACAACAACAATGGCTGCTGTCCCGCCACCGACACTTCCACTAGCCACATACATAATGACATATTTCATTCATTTAGTGTATTGGCTGCTGTCCCGCCACCACAACTACCACTAGCCACACACGTAATGACATATTTCATTCATTCTAGTGTATATATCATGTTTCTCTGTTATTAATATTATTTATTATGTCATATTCGATGAATTGTGATAGATAAATAAGCTCTAGAGTTTATTATTATTATTATTATTATTATTATTATTAACACACTGGCCGATTCCCACCAAGGCAGGGTGGCCCGAAAAAGAAAAACTTTCACCATCATTCACTCCATCACTGTCTTGCCAGAAGGGTGCTTTACACTACAGTTTTTAAACTGCAACATAAACACCCCTCCTTCAGAGTGCAGGCACTGTACTTCCCATCTCCAGGACTCAAGTCCGGCCTGCCGGTTTCCCTGAATCCCTTCATAAATGTTACTTTGCTCACACTCCAACAGCACGTCAAGTATTAAAAACCATTTGTCCCCATTCACTCCTATCAAACACGCTCACGCATGCCTGCTGGAAGTCCAAGCCCCTCGCACACAAAACCTCCTTTACCCTTTCCCTTCAACCTTTCCTAGGCCGACCCCTACCCCGCCTTCCTTCCACTACAGACTGATACACTCTTGAAGTTATTCTGTTTCGCTCCATTCTCTCTACATGTCCGAACCACCTCAACAACCCTTCCTCAGCCCTCTGGACAACAGTTTTGGCAATGCCTGCACCTCCTCCTAACTTCCAAACTACGAATTCTCTGCATTATATTCACACCACACATTGCCCTCAGACATGACATCTCCACTGCCTCCAGCCTTCTCCTCGCTGCAACATTCATCACCCATGCTTCACACCCATATAAGAGCGTTGGTAAAACTATACTCTCATACATTTCCCTCTTTGCCTCCAAGGACAAAGTTCTCTGTCTCCACAGACTCCTAAGTGCACCACTCACTCTTTTCCCCTCATCAATTCTATGATTCACCTCATCTTTCATAGACCCATCCGCTGACACGTCCACTCCCAAATATCTGAATACTTTCACCTCCTCCATACTCTCTCCCTCCAATCTGATATTCAATCTTTCATCACCTAATCTTTTTGTTATCCTCATAACCTTACTCTTTCCTGTATTCACCTTTAATTTTTTCTTTTGCACACCCTACCAAATTCATCCACCAATCTCTGCAGCTTCTCTTCAGAATCACCCAAGAGCACAGTGTCATCAGCAAAGAGCAGCTGTGACAACTCCCACCCTGTGTGTGATTCTTTATCTTTTAACTCCTCACCTCTTGCAAAGACCCTCGCATTTACTTCTCTTACAACCCCATCTATAAATATATTAAACAACCACGGTGACATCACACATTCTTGTCTAAGGCCTACTTTTACTGGGAAATAATTTCCCTCTTTCCTACATACTCTAACTTGAGCCTCACTATCCTCGTAAAAACTCTTCACTGCTTTCAGTAACCTACCTCCTATACCATACACTTGCAACATCTGCCACATTGCCCCCCTATCCACCCTGTCATACGCCTTTTCCAAATCCATAAATGCCACAAAGACCTCTTTAGCCTTATCTAAATACTGTTCACTTATATGTTTCACTGTAAACACCTGGTCCACACACCCCCTACCTTTCCTAAAGCCTCCTTGTTCATCTGCTATCCTATTCTCCGTCTTACTCTTAATTCTTTCAATTATAACTCTACCATACACTTTACCAGGTACACTCAACAGACTTATCCCCCTATAATTTTTGCACTCTCTTTTATCCCCTTTGCCTTTATACAAAGGAACTATGCATGCTCTCTGCCAATCCCTAGGTACCTTACCCTCTTCCATACATTTATTAAATAATTGCACCAACCACTCCAAAACTATATCCCCACCTGCTTTTAACATTTCTATCTTTATCCCATCAATCCCGGCTGCCTTACCCCCTTTCATTTTACCTACTGCCTCACGAACTTCCCCCACACTCACAACTGGCTCTTCCTCACTCCTACAAGATGTTATTCCTCCTTGCCCTATACATGAAATCACAGCTTCCCTATCTTCATCAACATTCAACATTTCCTCAAAATATTCCCTCCACCTTCCCAATACCTCTAACTCTCCATTTAATAACTCTCCTCTCCTATTTTTAACTGACAAATCCATTTGTTCTCTAGGCTTCCTTAACTTGTTAATCTCACTCCAAAACTTTTTCTTATTTTCAACAAAATTTGTTGATAACATCTCACTCACTCTCTCATTTGCTCTCCTTTTACATTGCTTCACCACTCTCTTAACCTCTCTCTTTTTCTCCATATACTCTTCCCTCCTTGCATCACTTTTTTGTGAAAACTTATCATATGCTAATATTTTCTCCCTTACTACTCTCTTTACATCATCATTCCACCAATAGCTCCTCTTCCCTCCTGCACCCACTTTCCTGTAACCACAAACTTCTGCTGAACACTCTAACACTACATTTTTAAACCTACCCCATACCTCTTCGACCCCTTTGCCTATGCCCTCATTAGCCCATCTATCCTCCAATAGCTGTTTATATCTTACACTAACTGCCTCCTCTTTTAGTTTATAAACCTTCACCTCTCTCTTTCCTGATGCTTCTGTTCTCCTTGTATCCCATCTACCTTTTACTCTCAGTGTAGCTACAACTAAAAAGCGATCTGATATATCTGTGGCCCCTCTATAAACATGTACATCCTGAAGTCTACTCAATAGTCTTTTATCTACCAATACATAATCCAACAAACTACTGTCATTTTGCCCTACATCATATCTTGTATACTTATTTATCCTCTTTTTCTTAAAATATGTTTTACCTATAACTAAACCCCTTTCTATACAAAGTTCAATCAAAGGGCTCCCATTATCATTTACACCTGGCACCCCAAACTTACCTACCATTCCCACTCTAAAAGTTTCTCTTACTTTAGCATTCAGATCCCCTACCACAATTACTCTCTCACTTGGTTCAAAGGTTCCTATACATTCACTTAACCCTTTCAGGGTCCGTCCCGTAGATCTACGGCTTTACGTTCAGGGTCCAAACCGTAGATCTACGCCATGAGCTCAGCTCACTCTGATAAACTGTGAGTGGTACATTTGGGCCTAGATTTGAGAGAATACATCTATGTGGTATGTGTGCACCACATAAAACAGGTCCTGCAGCACACTGTGTATAATGAGAGAAAAAAAATGAAATCATGATTTTTCGATTAAAACAGCAACTTTGATAGAATTAGAATGGAAGACATATTACAGAAATAGAGATGATTTTGATTGGTTTTAGCACTGGAAATGGCTTGAAACTGAGCTCAAAATAGCAGAAATGTTAAATTTTTGCCGATATTCAAGAGTAAACAAACGACCTCACACGTCTAATACACATCAGCTGGTGGGTCTAATATACATTCACAAATATGGTGATGATATTTATACAATTATTACAGTATTACATAACAGTAAATCTTCTATTTTTTGGTGTGAATAAAAATTCATTATGTGAATAAAAAATCAAAATGGAATTTATTTGTAAAGCCTCAAAACATAACTAATGAATAGAGGATATGTTAGTTTAGTGCCAGGAATGCCTACATTGTTCATTCTGGACCCTATTTTGAAATTTGAATATTTTGAACTTTGTGTTAAATTGGCCAAATTAACAATTTCCGATCACTTTATTTTGTAGTTGAAACAGTTGACTTGGCGATTTCTTGTGCTCAATCGATAGAATAGAAGTAATACTAGTGAAATAGCTAAGAATTTGGTTGATTGGAATAATGTAATTGGCCTAAAATGGGAGTCAAAGTCGGCAAAATCGCCGATTCGTAAATATCGCTGACACATCAAAATTCGCGAGAGCATAATTTCGTCAATTTTCCACCAAATTTCGTACTTTTTGTTTTATTATCTTCACAAAAAGATTCTCTACGATTTCATAAGAAAAAATAACAAATTTTTTTTTTTGAAAATTCTTGGACACTGGTGCGTGACTCCAGATTTGGGCCTTGGACCCTGAAAGGGTTAACATCTCCCAAGCTCTCTCTCTCTCTCCTCTACATTCCTCTCTTCTCCAGGTGCATACATCCTTATTATGACCCACTTTTCGCATCCAACCTTTACTTTAATCCACACAATCCTTGAATTTTCACATTCATATTTACTTTTCTCCTTCCATAACTGATCCTTCAACATTATTGCTACCCCTTCCTTAGCTCTAACTCTCTCAGATACTCCAGATTTAATCCCATTTATTTCTCCCCACCGAAACTCCCCTACCCCCTTGAGTTTTGTTTCGCTTATGGCCTGGACATCCAACTTCTTTTCATTCATAACATCAGCAATCATCTGTTTCTTGTCGTCTGCACTACATCCACGCACATTCAAGCATCCCAGTTTTATAAAGTTTTTCTTCTTCTCTTTTTTAGTAAATGTTTACAGGAGAAGGGGTTACTAGCCCATTGCTCCCGGCATTTTAGTCGCCTCATATGACACGCATGGCTTATTAAGGAAAGATTCTTTTCCACTTACCCATGGACAATTGAAGAAATAAAGAAGAACAAGAGCTATTTAGAAAAAGGAAAATAAAAAACCTAGATGTATGTATATATATATGCATGTGCGTGTCTGCGAAGTGTGACCAAACTGTAAGTAGGAGTAGCAAGATATCCCTGTTATCTAGTGTGTTTATGAGACAGAAAAAGACACCAGCAATCCTACCATCATGTAAAACAGTTACAGGTTTCTGTTTCACAGTCATCTGGTAGGACAGTAGTACTTCCCTGGGTGGTTGCTGTCTACCAACCTACTACCTAACTAGAGTTGTTATTAGTGAAATATTGAAGTATTTTGTCATGCCTGGAATTCCTCTGGAAGAGATTAATTCCATTTCAATTAATTTAAATGAGGAAAATTGTCTCAACAAACGAGGAAATCGGGATGCGAGCAAGGTCATGGAATGGATTAAACTCGTAAGCCAAGGTTCCACTGTATGTTCATTAAGTCAAGTTACAAATTGTATTAATGATGATGCTTTCAGTCAATTAATTTATAGCATTCAAGCAAATAATTTTTCTTATGTCTTACAGTGGAAACATAAAATCTTTGACAGTGTATTGCAATCTATAAAATATTCCTTCATATTATGGCAAATTATTTCAGGTTATGAACTATTTAATATCAGTTAAATACTCTTGTAGCATTCACTAATTTTATGATATTGATTTCTTCACAAAGCTTCCGAGGAAGTCTCCTGGAATTTCTGCAAGGAGCGTTGTGATAAAGTATTACCTTGTGGCCATAAATGCCGAGGATCATGTGGGTTGTGTTTACAAGGTCGTCTTCATCTCCCCTGCACCAAACGTTGTGAACGAAAACTAGTCTGCGGTCACAGGTGAGCTCTATTCTTTTTGTTTTTTACTGTGTTGCTTCACCACAGACCGATAAATTACATTGAATATACAATAAACCTTCATTGCAACAAAATGATGTTAGGAGTGGGAAGCTGGTAATGGCATCTGTAATATATAGTGATGAGATTGTTTTTCCAGTGATCATAATAATGGACAATTCTGTAACCAATGAGTGTTGTCTTCTGTTTGCAAAGTAATTGACCCAATGGATTCCTGTGTGAAGTCCATTAAATTGAAGTACAGTAGACCATTATATTACAAAGTAGTTACATTCCTGAAAATGCCATGTTTGGTAAATCTATGTTAGATAAACTTAAAAACTTCAGGGAAAAAGATGGTTACATTCTTGGGAGCCCCAAGAAAGCCAAACAACTTTTTTTTAGATCTCTAAGCTTACAAAAATAAAAGTGAATATGTAATTGTAGTTCATTGTCATGATGTATTATGTTGCTTTGTGATTACAAATGCGACAGAAATCATAGTACTTCTTACCTTAACCCTTTGAGGGTCGAGAGGCCCTCTCCCAAATTCGTTGTCAGGGTTGAAAATTTTTCGAAAAAAAATAAATTATTTTTTCTTGTGAAATGATAATCTTTTTCTCATCATAATGACACCAAAAGTATAAAATTTAATGGAAAACTTAGGAAATTACACTCTCGCGAAGTTAGCAGTCTCCAAGTGGGCAACTTCGCCCACTTTGAGCCCTATTTTCGGCCAATTCCAATATTGCAGTTGACTAAAATCATAGCTATTTCCCTAGAACTTCATTTGTTCTATCGATTGAGTACAAGAACCCACCCATTTACTGATTTCAACTACCCAATAAAGTGGTCAGAAATTGGCAGTTTGGGCAATTTCACACAAATTTTGAAAGATGCCAATTTCAAAATAGGGTCCAGAATAAACAAGACAGACATTCATGGCACTAAAATAACATTTTTAT
The DNA here is from genome assembly GCF_038502225.1 of Cherax quadricarinatus. Lineage (NCBI taxonomy): Eukaryota > Metazoa > Arthropoda > Malacostraca > Decapoda > Parastacidae > Cherax > Cherax quadricarinatus. Next base: position 13,153,049 of record NC_091379.1, read on the forward strand.
CTGTCCATTAGTCATGTCTCTAGGCCCCTCTTACATTATTTTTACTTTCCATTTTGAATTTTTATTCTCACAGAAAATAGGTTTTCTGTTATGTATACTACTACATCATTGTAAAATGGTATAAATTATTTCAGCACACTTGTGAAAGAATATTTGATGCATGGCTTGATTTGTTTACCAAGGAAACGCGAATACAACCATAAATACCATACAAAAATACACTAGAAAGTCGCTGTTTTAAACCAAAAACAGTTTTTTTTTTCTCATTATGTACAGCGTACTTCAGGATTTTTTTATCCAGGGCACACTGACCACACAGACCTTTTCTTTCATATGTAGGCCTGGCAGCTTTCTCCCACTAGATATGAAAGCACTAGAATTTAGGCATACAAGTACGTGACCGACCCTGGCTGTAATGACGTACTTGTACGTAACTGACCCTCAAAGGGTTAAATTGTGAGTGCTGGTGTTTGTCAGTGATTATGGAAGAGAGTGGAGAGTTATGCTGTGGCTCTACTGGGCTGAGGTGAATGGTAGAGGTTCTGGTATTGAAGTCAATGGTTGTACTGGAGTGTGCATAAATTCTATACTGGTCCGCCATCACAAATCCGGCAATCAGACATCCAGTTCCATCAGTTATTCGACACTAAATTCAGTTAGCATAATTTCGAATTTCCAGGGCCGCCACACCAACTTGCTGGTACTGTTTGGTGGCACTACTTGCTGCATAAGTCATTCCAATTTCTTTTTCTTCATTTATTGTTAAAACCTGCTTACTTTTAGCCCAAGCCATGGCTCCAATGATTAAAAGAAATGCGTCTCGTTGTGTAAAACACATACACAGTACATTGTCCATAAACGATAGGGTGGCTTTGAAGCCAGTCGGTTGCCATGAGCTCAGGGGAATATGCTTTATTATTATGCTAATATCAACACTATGGCTTATTTGCCTATCACAATTGATCTAATATGACATAATAAACAATATAAATAACATGAAAACATATTAAACACTCCAAAATGAATAATATTTGGCATAATACCAAGCAGTTCGATGGAGGTATAAAGAGGATAAGGGATGCAATTACGATTCTCCTATCCCTGTCTAGCGGGCTTAAAGAAAACAGAGTATAGCACAGGCTAAATTTTTTATTTATTTCTTTATTTACTAATTTGAACATGATACAGAGAAATACAAAAGATTACAGTTAAATGCAGCATGCCAAAGCCACTTGAATGCATAGCATTACGGTTAGTTTAATATGTTTATTATGCACCCCATACCCATCCTGTGGGCGGTAGTCAAAAGATTACAGAGGTACATAATGGGTCCAGGGACTGGGCCTCAAAGTTTTGATAGCTGAGCAAGTTACAGAGGTAATGAACTCACAATTTACAAAGGTAATGAACTCCAGGTAGGTCTAGTCACAATCATGACAAGTTACAAAGGTATTTACAGATTACAGAGGTACATAATGGGTTCAGGGACTGGGCCCCAAAGTTTTGATAGTGGCAGGCTTAAAATTAACTTAAGATTAACTAAGCAATGAAGTATTCAGTGGTAAAACATTATTGTAAACAGATAACAAGCACAAATGTGATATACACTTGTAGTGCATCATAAAACTGAAACAAAAAAGCTATTTTCTCTACATATATTATCATACATAGCAGCATATGCGTAGAGAACCTAGGATAACCCAAAAAAGTCAGTGACTTATTTCTAGTACCTGGCTTGGGCTTGCCATTTATGATTTTTGGTAAATAATTATTTTTCTCAGTTGTTTGTTGGGCTATCTTATTAAAACGTGGGCAATGTATGAGGGAAAGATGCTTCTTAACATACACCAAAAATGAAAGAAATCGGACCATTAATAATGGAGTTCATTTCTCAGCCATTAGCCGCCCATTAGCGGTATATTTTCGTATGGATTTTGTGGCTGTATTCTCGTTTCTTTGGTCTCGTTTGATAGAATGGAAGATATATCACAGAAACAGATATGATTTTGATTGCTTTTATGATGAAAAGTACCTTGAAAGTGAGCTCAAAGTAGCGGAAATGTTCGATTCTTTGGCGATGTTCAAGAGTACACAAATGATGTCACTGTCTAATATGTGTCCGCCTGCCAGTCCAAAATGGATTGATATTATTTATACAGTCATTACAATAATGCAGTAGTCTGCATAACAGTAAGTCTCCTATTTTTTGTGTGAATAAAAATTCCAAATGTTAAGCAAGAAAAATATAAGAGGTGCCTGGAGCCATGACTAATGAACAGAGAAAATTTATTTATTTATTTATTTATTTATTAACAATTTGAGCATACATACAGAGGTACAAAAAAATACAGATAAGAGCAGCATGCCAAAGCCACTTATACTATGCATAGCATTACGGGCTGGCTTAAAATTAACTTAAGATTAACTAAGCAATGATGAAATCAGTGATAAAACATTAATGTAAACAGATTACTATAAAGCACAAGTGAGTATTACAGACAGGTCATATGGTTGCATGCATTGTTGTACATTCAGTCGTATGGAGAATTCTGTTAGGTAGTGTATTTAAAAAATAGTAAAGTTAGATTGGGTTTTAGGTTTAACATTTATGTGATATAATTGTGAGAAACATTTAAGATATACAATTTATAAGGTTCAGTTATTCAGTATTTATTTGGTTTTGGGTGAGTAAGTGATCTTTGAGAAGAGACTTGAATTTATAAACAGGTAGTGTTTCTTTTATATTTACAGGTAATGAATTCCAGATTTTAGGGCCTTTTATGTGCATTGAGTTTTTGCATAGTGTGAGATGGACACGAGGAACATCAAAGAGTGATCTGTGCCTTGTGTTATGGTCATGTGTTCTGTTGAGGTTGGCAAGGAGATGTTTGAGGGGAGGGTTAATATCAGAGTTAAGTGTTCTATGTATGTAATAGGTGCAGTAATAAGTATGGATGTTTTGTATGGTGAGTAGGTTTAGTGTATTGAATATTGGTGGAGTGTGCTGCCTGTAGTGAGAATTTGTTATCATTCTAACTGCAGCCTTTTGTTGGGTAATTAGTGGTCTGAGATGGTTAATTGTTGTTGAGCCCCATGCACAAATTCCATAGGTGAGATAGGGGTAAATAAGAGAGTGATATAGGGCCAGGAGGGCTGACTGTGGAGCATAGTACCGTATCTTCGATAGTATGCCTACAGTCTTGGAAATTTTTTTAGAAATTTGTTGTATATGTGTATGAAATTTGAGTCTATTATCAAGGTGGATTCCTAAGAATTTTCCCTCTGTTAGCTTAGTGATAGGTGATCCGTTTATCATTATGTTAAGAGGGACATCTGTAGCTCTGTTACCAAACTGAATGAAGTAGGTTTTGTAAATGTTTAGTGTAAGTTTGTTAGTCCTCATCTAGGTAGATATTTTCTGTAATTCGGTATTTACAGTATTGGCTAGCGTGACTGGGCTCGGGTGGGAGAAGACGTATGTAGTGTCATCTGCAAATAGTGTGGGTTTGAATAATTGCGAAGCATTTGGTAGGTCATTTATGTATAGGAGAAAAAGAAGAGGGCCAAGGACACTTCCCTGTGGGACACCAACTGTAATTGGTTGTGCAGAAGAGTTTGCCTCATTTGCATACACATATTGGCTTCTGTTGCTGAGGTATGACTTGAGGTAGTTGAGGGAGTGCCCTCTTATACCATAGTGTGACAATTTTACGTGGAGCAAGTCATGGTCAACTGTATCAAAAGCTTTACGTAAGTCAATGAAGATCCCCAGTGGGACTTCTTTTTTCTCTATTGCTGTGTATATATGTTCTAGCATGTGTATAATAGCATCATTAGTATTTTTATTAGGCCTGAATCCAAATTGGCAGGGGTTGAGTATGTTTTGGGAGATAAGGTAGGAGTAGATTCATTTATGAATTAATTTTTCGAAGATTTTTGAGAGAGGGTGTAAGTTGGATATTGGCCTATAGTTATTCAACTCTGTTTGGTCTCCTCCTTTGTGGATCGGGGTAACCCTTGCTATTTTGAGTACTGTAGGGAAGGTGGAGGATTCAATGGATTTGTTAAAGAGTGTTGCAGTGATTGGTGATAGCACTTGTGACACTTTTTTGTATATAAAGGGTGGTAAGGTATTTAAATCTCCTGCCTTGTTTTTTAGTGCGTTGATAATAAGGGAGACTTCGTATGGGTTAGTCGGAGCTAGGAACAGTGTGTTCGGGTAGTTGCCGGTGAGGTAGTCATTTGGTTGGGTATCTGAGCTTGGGATTTTATTGGCAAGGTTTTGTCCTATAGTGGAGAAGAAATCATTGAGTCTGTTTGCTGTTTCTGTTGGTGGGAGTTGGGGTTCATCTGATTTTGCTAATTTTATTTCGCTATTTCGTGATATCTTTTTTGTTCCCAGAATTTCTGATAGGGTCTTCCAGGTCTTTTTTATATCACCTCGTAAGTTGGATAATCTGTTCTCATAATACAATTTTTTTGCCCTTCTTATCAGGCTGGTTAGGATTGACGAGTAACGTTTTGTTTGGTCTCTGGTTATGTGACCCATTCTGTACTGTTTTTCATATTGGTGTTTTGTATTTATGGATTTGAGAATGCTGGGTGTTGGCATCTTTTGAAATTTGTGCAAAATTGGCCAATTTGCCAATTTCTGACCACTTTATTGGGTAGTTGAAATAGGTGATTGTGCAGTTTCTTGTACTCAGTCAAGAGAATAGAAATAAGTAAGTTTATTCAGGTATTCACAAATAAAGTTACATAGATTATCATACATAACAGCATATGTATTGAGAACTGAGAATAACCCAAAAAAGTCAGTGACTTATTTCCAGTACCTGGCTTGGGCTTGCCATATATGATTTTTGGCAAATATTTTTTCTCAGTTGTTTGTTGGGGTATCTTACTGAAACTTGGGCACTGTATGATGAAAAGATGCTTCTTAACCCTCTCAGGGTTTCCGACGCACTAGTACGGCTTATGGCCAGGGTTATTGACGTACTAGTATGCATAAATTCTAGCACCTTCAAATCAAGTTGGGAAACAGGTGGTAGGCCTAGATGTGAGAGAATGGGTCTGCATGGTGAGTGTGCGCGGTAGGAAAAAATTCTGGGACCCAGTGGCACATTGTGGGAACACCATTTTAGTACACCTTGCTCACCATGCCTCGCGGTAAGAAACTCCTCACTCCTCGGCGAATTGGGGGACTTTTGTTCCCCAGTGACAGTTCTAATACAGATAGAAGTGCCAGTGAAGATGAGTTTCAAGGTTTTGATGAGGTTGTGACCGTAACTAATGATCATAATACCGGAAATAGTGAGGAAAACCCAGACGACCCTCAGCCTTCCACCTCTGATGCTGGGCCATCTTGTTCATGTTCAGTTGTACCAGAACCAAAGAGGAAACTCCAATTTTCCCATATCCCAGACTCAGATGTCAGCATTGGTGATGATAGTGAATATGAGCTCCAAACTCCAGTTTCAGTAGCGATAGTGAAGTGGAATATTCTCCGGTGAAGCATCAGTATATACGATGCTATATGCGCTCTAAGGGAAAGGAGTACATCTCGGAGTACATCCCGTGGCTGTACAACAGGAACAGACAGTGAAAATGACGATGATAGTGTTGCAATTGGGATGGAAAATGTGCATGGTGGTGCCGGCCGTGAGGCACTAGCAGTGGGCCATGCTGCCACCCACACTGCCCCCACGCCGCTGCTTCAGCTGATCTACAACAAAGGTCACCATCCTCCACCCACCCACCACACCAGCCTCCACAACCACAACCTCCACAGCCACAAACTCCACAACCACCTGTCAATATCCAGTACCCACCAGCAGACCGCACCTGGGATTGGCAGGAAGCTTGTCAACTTCGTTACAAATCCCCATCAGTTTGATGAAAGGCAAAGTGGAATACGGCCATCTTGTACACTTGGGAACAATGCCAGTGAACAGGAATGTTTCGAGTTATTCTTTGACGAACCCCTGATGGACATTATTGTCGGGAAAAGCAGCAGATACTTCGAGTACACCATGGCAAACAATACTTTTACCAAAATCACAACTACACCAGTGGAAGGAGACAACTGTGGCTGAGATGTATCTTTTCTTTGCCAGAATAATGCTTATGCCACGTGTGTATAAGCACATTGTGAAATCATACTGGTCAATCGACCACCTGATTGCAACCCCAGGTTTCAGTGATATACTGCAAGTGAATCGATTTGTGTTACTATTACTTATGCTTCACTGCTCAGACAAAACCAGGCCTGACAGAAACAACAGGTTATATAAGATTAGGAATGTGTTTATGTGTCTGAAAGAAAAATTCAGTACGCATTTTTATTCCTTCAGGAAGCTTGTAATTGACGAGTCTTTGATTCTGTTCAAAGGAAGACTCATTCAAGCAGTACATACCAAGCAAGAGGAAACGCTTTGGTATAAAATTGTTTGTGCTTTGTGATTGCTACAGTGGTCTTATATTAGATATTATTGTGTACACTGGAAGTTATACAATGCAAAATACCAGGAAGTTATTGGGCATCTCTGGTGATGTGGTTAGAACAATGATAGAACCATACCTTGGTAAGGGGCATATATACTGATAACTGGTACACAAGCCCCTCACTCAGTGATTTTTTGCGAGTGAACATGATGGATGTGTGTGGCACAGTGCATGCAAATCATAAACATATGCCCAGGTTTGACGCTGGCACTCATAGAGGTGAGGTGCAGGCGTTTGCTGCCAATGCCGTCGTGGCATTTCGGTGGCATGACAAACGAGATGTCACACTGTTGTCATCAGTTCACCCTAACGAAATGACAAACACTGGCAAGCAGCATATAGAGAGCAGTGAACCCATTCTAAAACCTGCAGCTGTGATTGATTACACCTTCAATACACACTCAGTGGACAAATGTGACATGCAGATTGGGTTTGCTGATTGTGTTCGCAAGAGTTATAAGTTGTGCATAAAGTTCTTTTTCCATCTTCTGGACATTTCCATGCTCAATGCTTATAATATGTATAAGATGAGGACCAGAAACAAACCACCATATGGCAGATTTTGTTTGTCTGTCATCAGACAAATATTATTCAAGTACCAAAGAGCAACACCTGCAATAGAATACCGCCCACTAAATTATCAACAACTACCTTCTTGTCTGAAGCATGGTCATCACTTCCTAATACAACTGCCTGCTACTGCTTTCAAGAAAAAGGCTCAGAAGAGGTGTTACATCTGTGCACTTGTAAAAAATGCCCACAACAATGCAGAGACACTCGTTTTATGTGTGAGGAATGTAAAACACCACTGTGCATGACACCATGTTTCAAAGAGTTCCACAGGCTGCAGAACTTCTAGACACATTCCATGTGACTGTATATGTGTATATAAAATATAGAAAAAAAGTAATAAACAACATTTCATATCGTTTGTGTGTGTAAACAACTTTATAAACAGTGTAGTAGCAACAGTGTTTGTGCAGTTATTGTGTAGTAAATAAAGAGAAAAAACTTACAAAATAGTGCTAATATTGGTCTCACAGGCCATAAAAGTTACTTGAAAAAAATAAATAAATAATAGAAAATAATACCGAAAAAACTAAATAAACTAAAACCGGGTGACTGGCAATCGGCAATGTTACCATATGTCAGTCATTTTCTGTCAACTTCACGCCTCCATATCTCGGTAAGTATTGATGGTAAAAACTTTTTGTTTAGCCTATAAGATTTAAAAAAAAAAAACTATTTTTTCATAAGAAAAAACAATTTTTGTTTTTTTGAAAATTTTTCGATCCTGAGGACAAGTCTGGGAGAGGGCCTGTTGACCCTGAAAGGGTTAATGTACTCCAAAAATGAAAACAATCGTACCATAAATAACGGAGTTCACCTCTCGGCCATTAGCTGCCTCTTAGTGATATATCTTCATATGGTTTTTATAGTTGTATTCTCATTTTTTGGGTCTCATTTGCTAGAATGGAAGATATATTATGGAAATAGATATGCTTTTCATTGTTTTCAGGTTGAAAAGTACCTTGAAATTGAGCTCAAAGTAGCGGAAATGTTCAATTTTTGCCGATGTTCAATGAACTTTGTTGTGTAAGTAAAGTTGGTTAACTTTATTAAGTGTATTCTAAGCGAACCACTCAGTAATCCGGCACGCTACAGGTCCCAATGATGTCGGATTTGTGATGGTGGACTTGTATTGGATTGTTCTATTTTACCCTGCAGTACAGCTGACAGTAAGGCATCAGTTACTCTAAACGCTGTTTCAGCATTCGTGAAAGCAGTCAAAAAGTCAAACATTAAGTCAGTCAATAAATCAGTCAAGGAGATGCTCAAATTAACATTAAGATTGACAACACTCTTATTACCAGAAATAATGGGGGCAAATTTCTAGGCTTATACCTTGACAACAACCTGAATTTCAGCACCCATATCCAGCATATAACCAAAAAAGTATCCAAAACGGTTGGGATCCTTTCCAAGATACGATACTATGTGCCGCAAAATGCCCTTCTCACACTATACCACTCACTTATTTATCCATACCTCACCTATGCTATTTGTGCTTGGGGATCAACTGCAGCAACACACCTAAAGCCAATAATAACCCAACAAAAAGCTGCAGTAAGAATAATCACTAAATCCCATCCCTGGCAACACCCCCCCCCCCCCACTCTTCATAGACCTAAACTTACTCCCAGTTCAGTACATCCACACTTACTACTGTGCAATCTACATCTACAGGGCCTTAAACTCTAATATCAACCTTGACCTAAAATGCTTTCTTGATAGTTGTGACAGAACCCACAGGCATAACACCAGACACAAACATCTCTACGACATTCCCCGTGTCCGACTAAACCTTTACAAAAATTCAATGTATGTCAAAGGCCCTAAAATCTGGAATACCCTACCTGAGAACTCTAGAACTGCAGACACATTCATCACCTTCAAAACTAACATTAGAAAACATCTCATCTCCCTGATACACCCCGTCAACTAACTACACGAATACCACCTGGTGGTTCACACTTGCACTCACTCACTCATTTGACCATAAACAGAAATATTAATCTCAATCTTAAAATAATGAATCCTGTGATACTCCAATACTGAAACTATGTATAGTGCCAAAACAAAAGCATTCACATTGCTAAACTCACAAACTAGTATTTAGTCACTTAGCCATAATACCAACTTACCTCATTATTTGTAATATTTTACAATTAAGAATAAAACTAAGTCTGCCCGAAATGCCTAGCCATGCTAAGCGTTCTAGTGGTACACTCTGTAATCACAATTTTACTACATGTAAACCACACAATAACCAAATTTCTGTTAACTCAGCATTGTAATCCTTATAGAGAATAAACTTTGAAATTGACTTTGAATTTGAATTGGGGTCCTTAATCTTGTCCCCCAGGATGCAACCCACACCAGTCGACTAACACCCAGGTACCTATTTGCTGCTAGGTGAACAGGACAACAGGTGTAAGGAAACGTGTCGGAATGTTTCCACCCGCCGGGAATCGAACCCGGGCCCTCCGTGTGTGAAGCGGGAGCTTTAGCCACCAGGCTACTATTACTATTAGTACTATTACTGTTACTACTATTACTATTACTACCATTACTATTACTACCATTACTATTACTACTATTACTATTGCTATTACTATTGCTACTATTACTATTATTACTATTACTACTATTGCTATTGCTACTATTACTATTACTACTATTACTATTACTACTATTATTATTACTATTGCTACTATTACTATTACTACTATTAGTATTACTACTATTACTATTACTACTATTACTATTGCTACTATTACTATTGCTAATATTACTATTACTGTTACTACTATTGCTAATATTACTATTACTACTATTACTATTACTATTACTACTATTACTGTTACTATTACTATTGCTAATATTACTATTGCTAATATTACTATTACTACTATTACTATTACTATTACTACTATTACTATTGCTACTATTACTACTATTACTATTACTGTTACTACAATTACTATTGCTAATATTACTATTACTACTATTACTATTACTACTGTTGCTATTATTGCTATTGCTACTATTACTACTATTACTACATTACTACTATTATTACTATTACTACTATTATTACTATTACTTTTGCTACTGTTACTATTATTACTATTACTATTACTGTTGCTACTATTACTATTATCACTACCACTACTACTACTACTATTACTACTAATAATAATAATACAGTAGGGCCCCACTTATACGGCGGGTTAGGTTCCTGGACATCGCCGGAAAACAGAATGCCATTTCTTCCATTTATAAGTGCATGTGAATGCCAGATAACAAGTTTACACTAAATTATATTAAGTTAGTAATAGAACTAGACATTAAAAAACAAAAAAAGTAAAATACATGCACAGTACACTTGTTACTTTTCTTAACCCTTCAGGGTCCAAGGCCAAAATCTGAAGTGGTGCTCCAGTGTCCAAGAAATTTTGAAAAAAAAAAAAAAAAAAAAAAAAATCTCACAGAATTAAAGAGTATATTTTTGTGAAGGTAATAAGACAAAAAAAAAAATTTCTGATGAGTACTTACCGAGATACAGCGGCGGGAAGTTGACCCAAAATGACCAGGTGGCAGCAACATCAGTGACTTCCGCAAAATCCCATTTTTTTATTTTACGTTTTTTATACTTTTTTCTTTTCTTTTCTAATTTTTTTCTTTTTCTAATAACATTTGTGGTCTGTGAGACCAGTATAATGTATACTGTATAAGTGTACACTCATTGTATTCCACACAATAACTGCACTAATTTGTTTATCATTATATTGCTTACAAAACTTGTTTACAAGTTTATTGTAAACAAAATGATGAAAATATTAGTGCGGTTATTGTGTTGAATACAATGGTACCACATAGTACTATATGGTACAGTGGTGCTATAGGGTGCAATGGTACCATATGGTACAATGGTACCTTATAGTACCATATGGTGTAATGGTACCATATGATGCAATGGTACCATATGGTACATTGTACCACAGTACAATGATACCATATGGTTCATTGTACCATATGGTACTGTTGTATTCAACACAATAAACACACTAATATTTTCATTATTTTCTTTACAATAGTTGTTTACAACAAAAATATGTAAAAATGTTGTATATTAGTAATGTTCTATTATATATTTACAAGTGTACAGGAACTTTACATGTTCCTTGAGGTGGATGACAAAGCACTTTGTCTTGGAAACTGGAGAGTCAGTAGGTAGCTTGTGTCGCCACTCACTCAGTCTTGGCTGGTGTCTCATGCCACCAGCACCTATTGACCATATGGTACATGGTATCGTATGTTACAGGGTACCATATGGTACATTGTACTATATGGTATAGGGTACCATGCAGTACAGGATAACATGTGGTGCAGGGTACCATATAGTACAGGGTACAATATGGTACAGGGTACCATATGATACATGGTACCATATGATACATGGTACCATATGGTACAGGGTACCATATGGCACAGGGTACCATTTGGCACAGGGTACCATATGGCACAGGGTACCATATGGTACAGAGTACCATACAGTACAGAGTACCATACAGTACAGGACACCATATGGTATAGATACAGGGATAACTATGGAAAAAAGTCACCCTGACTTTTTTGGGTTATCCTAGGATTTTATACGTATGCTGCTATGTATGATAATCTATGTAATTGTATTTCTGTACCCCTGAATAAACTTACTAAAGTGCATGTGGCATCATAAGTAAGTTTATTTAGTTATACACAAATAAAGTTACATAGAATATCATACTTAGTAGCATATGTTTGGAGAACCTTGGATAACCCAAAAAAGTCAGACTTATTTCCATTAGGGTCCCTGTACCCTGTACCATATGGTATAATGTACCATATGGTACAATGTACTATATGGTACATTGTACCATATGGTACCACTCTACCATATGATACCATTGTACCATATGATACCATTGTATGACATGGCACCATTGTACCATATGGTACCATTATACTATATGGCACAATGGTACCATATGGTTCAAAACCATAGAATTCGTCTTCATCTCCGCTTCCATCAGTCTTAGAACTGTAAGTTGTGAAGAGGAGAGTCAGAATTCGCCCCGAGAGTAAGTGGGGAGTGAGAGCTTCCTTGCTGCCAGGCACAATGAACAAAGCTACATTGCTGGCGTTCCCACAATGCCATGCGGGCATCCAGATTTTTTCTATGGTGTGCACACTGATCACCCAGACCCATTCTCTCAGATGTAGGCCTACCAGCCTTCTCGTGCTAAATTTGACATTTAACCCTTTCAGGGTCCAAGGCCAAAATCTGAAGTCACGCACCAGTGTCCAAGAAATTTTGAAAAAAAAAAAAAAAATTATTTTTTCTTACAGAATTAAAGAGCATATTTTTGTGAAGGTAATAAAACAAAAAAAATTAGAATCTGATCAGTACTTACCGAGATACAGTGCCAAGAAGTTTGTAGAAAATGATGTGGTGGCGGCAACATCGACGAATTCCACATACGCGTATTATATTATTTTGTTGTTTTAGTTGTTTTTTCTTTTCTTTTCCAATTTTTTTCTATTCCTACTAACATTTGGGGCCTGAGAGACCAATACTGTATATAATTGATATATATATACTCACTGTATTGAACACAATAACCGCACTAAAGTTATTATCATATTATTGTTTACCACTGTTGTTTATTACAATAAACATGCACAAATATTGTATAATACTAATGTTCTATCATATATTTACATATTTACAATCACTGGACATGGTTTTAGAACTGCTGGAGCTTGTGGAACTCCTTGAAACAAGGCACCATGCACAGAGGCACCTTACATTCCTCACACATAAACCGAGTGTCTTTGCGTCTTTGTTGCCGTCGTTTTGTTTGTGCACAGACAATGCATCTCTTCTGAGCAAATTTCTTTTGAGTTGAAGGAAGCTGTATTATGAAATGATCACCTTCTCTTCTCAAACGCTTGGGTATATTGTGATGAATTCGAGGACCATGTTGTATTGCAGGTGTTGTTACCTGGTACTTCATTATGAGTTGTCTGACAACAGACAAACAAAATTCACCATACGGTGGTCTGTTACCAGTCTTTATTTGGTACATATTATATGCATTCAGCATTGAAATGTCCATGAGATGGAAGAAAAGTTTCATGTACCACTTGTAACTCTTACGAACACAGTCAACAAAACCAATCTGCATGTCACACTTGTCAACCAAGCGCATGTTTTGTGTATAATCAATCACTGTCACTGGTTTTCGAATACGTTCATTAGTCACTCGATCAACTTTGCCACTGTCTTGCATTTCATTACGGTGAATGGTTGTCAACAATGTGACATCTCGTTTGTCATGCCACCGTAATGCCATGATGTCATTGGCAGTAAACACCTGCACGTCATCACCACGAACACCTGCGTTGAGCCTGGGCATATGTTTACGATTAGAACGCACTGTGCCACACACATCTGTCTTGTTCACTCGCATGAAATCACTGAGTAATGGGCTTGTGTACCAGTTATCGGTATATAATGTATGGCCCTTACCAAGATAAGGTGCCATCATGTTTCTCACTACGTCACCTGATATACCCAATAACATCTTGGTATCTTTCAATGTTTTACTACCCGTGTATACAACAATATCCAACACCAGGCCACTGTCACAATCACAGAGTACAAACAATTTTATACCAAAGCGGTTCCTCTTGCTCGGTATATACTGCTTGAATGACAGTCTACCTTTGAACAAAATCAAAGACTCGTCAATTACAAGATTCTTGAATGGATAAAAGTATATCCTGAACTTTTGTTTGAGATACATGAAAACATTTCTAATCTTGTATAACCTGTCACTTCTGTCAGGCCTGGTTTTGTCAGAGAAGTGCAACATACGTAACAGTAAGATAAACCTGTTCACTGGTATTATTTCACTGAAGGATGGGGTACAAATTAGCCGATCTGTGGACCAGTATGCTTTTATATTATGCTTATAGACGTGAGGCATAAGCATTATTGTTGCAAAAAGCAAATACATTTCTGCAACAGTCGTCTCTTTCCACCTGTGTAGTCTTGACTGTGGTGATAAGATCGTATTTGCCATGGTGTACTGAAAATACTTATTACTTTCCCTGACAATAATTTCCATCAATGGCTGGTCAAAGAATAATTCAAAGAATTCCAGTTCATTGGCCGTGGTTCCAAGGGGACAGGTAGGTAGAATTCCACTTTGCGAGTCATCAAAGTGGTGAGGGCTGGGAACAAAATTGGGATTTTGCTGCCAATCCCAGATACGGTTTGCTGGTGGATACTGGACATCATAGGCTGGTTGTACGGGTGGTTGTGGCGGGCTGGTGGGTGACGCTCCGCTTTGTCCTTGAACTGACGAGTCAGCAGCGTGGGTTCCCGCGTGGCACAGCGAGTCACGCATGGCGGTGCCACTACCACCACCAGCCCCACTAACACCATCCACTGATGTCTGTGGCCCATCCATGCCAAGTGTAGCCACATCATCCTCACTATCACTACCTAAAACGGGTGTAGGGCCACGGGATGTACTCCGGGATGTACTCCGGGATGTACTCCGTCCCCTGGGCACAGCATAGGGTACACTACCCGAGCGCATGCGGCGGCGAACATACCGACGCTTCACTGGTGAATATGTTTCCTCACTATCACTACTCGAATGATCGTCGAGCGCAATAAAATCACAATCCACGTCAGAATCATCGTCATTACTGAAGTCAGAGGCCAGGCCACGGGAAAATATTAGTTTTCTCTTACGTTTAGGAACACCCGACGGTGAGTCACGAGTGCCCACACCAGAGGTAGAAGGTCGAGGATCGTCGGGGTTTTCTGCACTATTATCGATATCCTGGTCATTATTTTCGGTCACTAACTTATCAAAGCCGTAGAATTCGTCTTCATTTCCACTTCCATCAGTGTCAGAACTATCAGACAGGAAGAGGAGAGTCCCAATTTTCCGGGGAGTGAGAGCTGACTTGCGACGAGGCATGGTGAACAAGGGTGACTGAGCCGGCGTTCCCACAATGCTATGCAGGCGCCTAGATTTTTTGTTTATGGCGCACACCCACGGCGCAGACCCATTCTCTCATATGTAGGCCTATGAGCGCTTTCGCGCTAAATTTGACGGCGCTAGAATTTTGGCGTAGATCTACGGTTTGGACACTCACCGACCAGCCGTAGATCTACGGGACGGACCCTGAAAGGGTTAAATGATGATTGATGGGATGGGAGGAGGGGAGAGCATTATCTTCTTACTGTTTAGAAGGGGAATCCCCTTCCATTAGGACTTGAGGTAGCAAGTCCTTTTCTGGGGTTACTTCCCTTCTTCTTTTAATGCCACTAGGGCCAGCTTCAGAGTCACTGGACTTCTTTCGCACAAGATATCTGTCCATAGTGGCCTGTACCTCTCGTTCCTTTATCACTTCCCTAAAGTGTTTCACAACATTGTCAGTGTACAGGTTGCCAACACGGCTTGCAATAGCTGTGTGAGGGTGATTTTCATCCATGAAGGTTTGCACTTCAAGCCACTTTGCACAGATTTCCTTTATCTTTGTAGTAGGCAACTTCTTCAATTTCTCTCTCCCCTCCTCTGAACCAGTTTCCCCAGGTCTGGCCTCTTGCTCTTGAAGTTGATCTATCAGCTCATCAGTGGTTAGTTCTTCATTGTCCTCCTCCACCAACTCTTCCACATCCTCCCCACTAACCTCCAACCCCAAGGACTTTCCCAATGCCACAATGGATTCCTCAACTGGCACAGGATTCTCAGGGTTAGCCTCAAACCCTTCAAAATCCCTTTTGTCTACACATTCTGGCCACAGTTTCTTCCAAGCAGAGTTCAAGGTCCTCTTAGTCACTTCCTCCCAAGCCTTACCTATAAGGTTTACACAATTGAGGATATTAAAGTGATCTCTCCAAAACTCTCTTAGAGTCAGTTGAGTTTCTGAGGTCATTACAAAGCACCTTTCAAACAGAGCTTTTGTGTACAGTTTCTTGAAGTTGGAAATAACCTGCTGGTCCATGGGCTGCAGGAGAGGAGTGGTATTAGGAGGCAAAAACTTCACCTTAATGAAGCTCATGTCCCCATAAAGTCGCTCTGCCACGTCTGTAGGATGACCAGGGGCATTGTCTAACACCAGGAGGCACTTAAGTTCTAATTTCTTTTCAGTTAGGTAATCTTTCACATTGGGGGCAAATGCATGGTGTAACCAGTTATAGAAAAATTCCCTAGTGACCCATGCCTTACTGTTTGCCCTCCACAGCACACACAAATTATCCTTGAGGACATTCTTTTGCCTGAACGCTCTGGGAGTTTCAGAGTGATACACTAATAAAGGCTTCACTTTGCAATCACCAGTAGCATTGGCACACATGAGAAGAGTAAGCCTGTCTTTCATAGGCTTATGTCCTGGGAGTGCCTTTTCCTCCTGAGTAATGTAGGTCCTGCTTGGCATTTTCTTCCAGAACAGGCCTGTTTCATCACAATTAAACACTTGTTCAGGTTTCAGTCCTTCAGTTTCTATGTACTCCTTGAATTCCTGCACATATTTTTCAGCCGCTTTGTGGTCCGAACTGGCAGCCTCATCATGCCTTATCACACTATGGATGCCACTACTCTTCTTAAATCTCTCAAACCATCCTTTGCTGGCCTTAAATTCACTCACATCATCACTAGTTGCAGGCATTTTTTTAATTAAATCGTCATGCAACTTCCTAGCCTTTTCACATATGATCGCTTGAGAGACGCTATCTCCTGCTAGCTGTTTTTCATTTATCCACACCAATAAGAGTCTCTCAACATCTTCCATCACTTGCGATCTTTGTTTCGAAAACACAGTTAAACCTTTGGCAAGAACAGCTTCCTTGATTGTCTTTTTGGTGCCCACAATAGTAGAGATGGTTGATTGGGATTTCTTGTACAACTTGACTAGGTCGGCGATACGCACTCCACTTTCATACTTATCAATGATCTCTTTCTTCATTTCAATGGGTATTCTTACCCTTATTGGTGTACGGTTAGCACTAGAAGCTTTCTTGGGGCCCATGGTCACTTATTTTCCAGAAACAGCACCGAAAACACTGTAATAATATGAAATATTCCGAGTGTATGCTTGGATGTTAGCGCGGAGGCTGGCTGGTAAACAATGGCATGGGCGGCACATGTGAGGCTGGCTGAGGGCGCACATTGGACGCGTCTCGGACGAAAATCGGTGAGCGGGTTTTTAATCGGTATGCGCGGCAAAAATTTTGCGATTAAAGTAAGCGGTATGCGAAATAATCGCTATGTGATGCCATCGTTATGCGGGGGTCCACTGTATTAGTAGGAAGTCAGTGTAGGTAGCCGGTAGGTGTAGCCCATGCAGGCTACACCCACCGGCTACCTACACTGTAGCCCAGAGCCATATTATTAGCATTGACATACCTTGTTCGCTGAATTTAATCGTTTCTAACAACTACCTTTAGATGCCATCATAAACGAAGGGAGAAGTAATGAATAATTCATGCCGAGAATTGTAAACAAAAGTGGAGTGGGGGAGTGGCTGGGCCAAATGCAGATTCATTCATGTTTTCTCTGGTGCCTGACAAGATAAAATGCAATGTTATCCCTCCGCCCGGCTACCACACAGCTCCACAAGTATTATTATCACCAGAGCACATATAAAATATGCAATAAATGCCAGACAACAAGTTTACACTAACTTATATTAAGTTAGCAAAAGAAATAGGCATTAAAAGCACAATAAAAGGTAAGATACACTCAGAGTACTCTTATTGCTTACCTTAAAATATTAATATTAATGTGTGAGAGGTGAGTGGCAGTGTGTTTCTTGAATGAAATGAAAATGGCACACCATCATCCTCTAACTACGACTCCTCTTTTTATCACAGCTAAGCTTAGACACCATAGTCAGTGAGAGCCAACTAGTTAACAAAAGACTAAAAGAGAGAGAGAGAATGAGATACAGAGTTCAGACAATGTAAGAACACAAACTGAACAGGTAGTGGGCGATCACTTGGTCAGGCGAAATAAATGCGTATTAATGTGTGTCTACTTTTAGGTCATTCACGTACATTTGTAAGAGTTTGTAAAACATTTATCTCACAATATTTTTTTTATTATAATAATAATTACCTCACAATATAAATACTGTACTCTTACATTGTTTACAATTTGTACAAATTAGTACAGAATAAAAAAACAGCAACACTCCTATTCTCATGCAACACACCATTTTTAGAATGAATGAAGATCATCATCATCATCATCATCATCATCATCATCATCATCATCATCATCATCATCATCATCATCATCATCATCATCATCATCATCATCATCATCATCATCATCATCATCATCATCATCATCATCATCATCATCATCATCATCATCATCATCATCATCATCATCATCATCATCATCATCATCATCATCATCATCATCATCATCATCATCATCATCATCATCATCATCATCATCATCATCATCATCATCATCATCATCATCATCATCATCATCATCATCATCATCATCATCATCATCATCATCATCATCATCATCATCATCATCATCATCATCATCATCATGATGCACTAAACCCACAAGTGTCGTGAACTGCTATATATATAGAGTGAAGGTATACAAAAAGAATATTTTTCTACAGTTATCCCCCAGAGTTTGACTACAGAAAATGTAATTCTTCCGACACTATCTACACAGCCGCTTTGTAAACAAATCTCACATTTATGTCAATTTTTGTTCTGTAAGTGTACGTATCATGTTCATATGCTATGTAACGGGTTTCATATATAATTTTGAGGAAAATATCATAGATGGATTAATGAAAATGTCTATATTAATGTAAAATAAGACATTTAATGTGCCCAAGAATTATTATTATTATGTAGTATTGGCGTCATGAGTAGAGACACTTAGCGATTTTAATGTGTACCTGCACACAAGCACAGTGTGTAAGTATATTTAGGTACATGTACACTTAAGTATAATTATCAGAGTACATATAAAATATGCAATAACTTTAAAACACTTGAAATTTTGGAAAGTTTCCAGTCATAATAGATGTGGCCACAGAGAATGCAAACAAACCAGGTGGAGCGTGCCATATTTGAAAGGCCACTTGCCATATAGCAAATTTTGGTCATAATTTGACATTGCTGTATTAGCAGAACGCCGTAAGGCGAAACGCCATAAAGTGTGGCCCTACTGTAATTATTATAACAAGAATAAAAGTATAATGATAGTATAATAGTATAATGATAGTATTAATAATAATAACAGTAAGGAGAAACTTGAAAAGGCTGCCAGTAGTAGGCGCCACGATCAGCAAAACATTGGTAACCACTACCACTCTTCACCTCTCTAGACATGTATAAGTATTAGGTTAAGTCTGACTGAAATGCTTTGGCATGATAGTGGCTTTCTTTGCTCCAATGATATTATGATATGTAAACACACATTGTAACCTTTGCAAAGTTATAAATATTTTATTTATTCATTTTTTTAAGGAACCTCCCTTGAGAGGGAAGTACGCATCCTGAAATTTCTTTGGTATTCAGAAGCAAAAAATCGACCAAATGACGGTTCGTATCCTGAAAAGTTCACATGGTGGAACATTTGCAAGCTGAGGTTCCACTGTATCTCTATTTTCTTCATTAATTCTAAGACTTAAACACTCATACTTTTTCTTGCCACTTTCAGCAACACTCGTATGCCTACTAGGTGTCATGATTGCTTGTCAGGTACAAGATATGGCAATTAAAAGATCAAAACAATTCACAAATACAGCTAGCTTCTATGACAATGGAACTGAACACATATTCACGAAGGCTGGGATGGGGGTGGTGGGAGTGTTGGGGGTAGCAAAGGATGACAGTAGGTCTCCCCCGCTGACCCACAACAAGGTGGCAGCTTGAGCCAGGTAATTTTTTTCCGTGCCTGCAAATGGAACATTAAGTTAATTTTACAAATTGTCATATAAAATTGTGTCACAATTTTTCAATAGTGAAATAACCAAAACATGGCAAATAAATCTGTGTAATATAACAGTCTACTGTACATTAAAGCAAGCGTTTACTGTACATATGTATTTTTTAGTTTAGTTTATAGGCTAAAGTATATTATCAGGATGTGACCCACAATATGCATTAATATGAAGATACCTTAACCCTTTGACTGTTTCCGATGTATAAATACGTCTTATGAGCCAATGTTTCTGACGTATTTATACACACAAATTCTAGCGGCTTCAAATCAAGCGGGAAAGGCCTGGTAGGCCTACATGAGAGAGAATGGGTCTCAGTGGTCGGTGTGCACCCTGTGAAAAAAATCTGGGACCCAGCGGTGCATTGTGGGAATGCCATGTTGTTAGTCCATTTTCACCATGCCTCTCGGTAAGAAGTTCCTCACTCCTCGGCGGATTGGAGGTCTTTTGTTTCCAAGTTTCCAGCGATGAAAATGTCAGTGACAGTGAATTCCAGGGTTTTGAAGTGAGTGTTACCGGAAAAAGTGCCCAGGATAACGTAATTAGTGATGAAAACCCAGATGACCCACAACCTTCCACCTCTGGTGCTGGGCCGGCTTGTTCACGTTCATGTTCGCCTGTACCAGGACGAAAGAGGAAACTATTTGGTTATGTACAACACCCAGATGTTAGCAGTGATAGTGATAGTGATAGTGATTTCAAGGTCATTGAAAGCAGTTCTAGTGACAGTGAGAGTGAATATTTCCCAGTGAAGCGGCAGTATGTACGACGTAGCATGCGGTCTGGTAGTGTTTCATATGTTGTTCCAAGGGGAAGGAGAAACTCTGGGAGCACATCCCGTGGCCCTACACCACGACCTGATAGTGAAGATGACGATATTGTAACGATGGGTATGAATGATGTGAGTGATGGAGCAGGCATTAGTGGTGATAGTGAGGGTGGCACGGCCCATGTGGCACCATCAGTGGGCCACGCTACTACCCACGCTGTTGACTCTGCACAACAACCAGCCTCACCCTACCCCACACTCCCACAACCTGCACAACCACAACCTGCACAACCATAACCACGGTACAATATCCAGACCCCACCAGCAGACCGCATCTGGGATTGGCAGGACAGTGACGAGTTTGTTCCCAGTCCCCATGACTTTGATGAAACACAAAGTGGAATAAAGCCATCTTGTCCACTTGGGAACAATGCCAGTGAACTGGACTGCTTTGAGTTATTCTTTGATGAACCCCTGATGGACATCATTGTCAGGGAAACAAACACATACTGTGATTACACCATGGCAAATACAATTCTCTCGCCAAAATCACGGCTACACAAGTGGAAGGAGACAACTGTGGCAGAGATGTACCTGTTTTTTGCCACAATAATGCTTATGCCACATGTGTATAAGCACACTGTCACCACATACTGGGCAACAGAACGCCTGATTTCAACTCCAGGTTTTAGTGACATTATAGGTGTCAATCGTTTCCTGATACAGTTACGTATGTTACACTTTTCAGACAAAACCAGGCCTGACAGAAGCGACAGGTTATATAAGATCAGAAATGTGTTTATGTACCTGAAACAAAAGTGCTGCATGTATTTTTATCCCTTCAGGAAGCTTGTTATTGATGAGTCCTTGATTTTATTCAAAGGAAGAGTCTCATTCAAGCAATATATACCAAGCAAGAGGAAATGCTTTGGTATAAAGTTATTTGTACTGTGTGATTGCAGAAGTGGTCTAGTTTTGGATATCATCGTGTACACTGGCAGTAATACTTGGAGAGATGCCATGAAGTTATTGGGTATCTCTGGTGATGTGGTTCGAACAATGATGGAACCATATCTTGGTAAGGGGCATATGTTATTTACTGATAACTGGTACACAAGCCCCTTACTCAGTGATTTCTTGCGAGTGAACTTGACAGACGTGTGTGGCACAGTGCGTCGTAATCGTAAACATATGCCAAGGTTCGACGCTGGCACTCGCAGAGGTGAGGTGCTAGCCTTTGCTGCCAATGACATCATGGCATTTTGGTGGCATGACAAACGTGATGTCACATTGTTGACATCAGTTCACAGAAACGAAATGGTACCCAGTGGCAGGGACAACAGAGAGACCAATGAACCCATTCTAAAGCCTGCAGCTGTCATGGACTACAACCTCAATATGCGCTTAGTGGACAAATGTGACATGCAGATTGGGTTTGCAGACTGTGTACGCAAGAGTTATAAGTGGTATATAAAACTTTTTTTCCATCTTGTTGATATCTCTATGCTGAATGCTTATAACATATACAAGTTGAAGACCAACAAAACACCAAAATATGGTGAATTTTGCCTGTCAGTAATCAGACAAATAATTGCAAAGTACCAAGGAGCAACTCCTGCAATAGACCAGCGCCCACACACGTCATCTCGTTTCAGGCCTGGTGATCACTACCCCATACAACTGCCTCCTACTACTGCCAAGAAAAATGCTCAGAAGAGGTGTTATGTATGTATGCATACCACAAAACGCCCACAAACACGCAGATACTCGTTTTATGTGTGAGGAGTGTGAAGTGCCCCTCTGCATATACCCATGTTTCAAAGAGTTCCACAAGCTGCAGCAGTTCTAGGAATGTGTTGAGTGACTGTACATATGTATATATTTTATGGAACAATAGTAATAAACATTGTTTTGTATTGTTTGTTTGTGTAAACAAAGTGTATACACAAACTAATAGTGATAAAGTTTGTTCTGTTATTGTGTTGTAAACAATGAGTGTATATTTGAAGAATGCACCTTACATTGGTCTCACAGGCCACATAAGTTACCTGGAACAGAAAAATATTGAAAAATGCAAGAAACCTTTGAATTAGAGTAAATAACAGAATACCGGGTGGGCGGCAGTCGCTGCTGTTGCCGTACGCACGTCACTTTCTGCAAACTTTGCGGCTCTATATCTCGGTAAGTACTGATGGCAAAAATTTTTTTTAGGCTTAAAACACTCACAAAAATATTCCTAACATTTTCATAAGAAAAAATATATTTTTTTTTCGAATATTTGGCGACATAGAATGACAGTTTCAGAGAGGGGCCTGAAACAGTCAAAGGGTTAAGCAAGCTGTCTATGACATATCAGTATCATAGTGATCAGTCTGTGGTATATCAGTGTCATAGTGATCAGTCTATGACTTAACAGTGTCAAACCAGTGTGTCATAGTGATCAGTCTGACATATTAGTGTATAATCATACCAAGTACAGTGGAACCCTGGTTGTTGAATTTAATTCATTCCAGATGTTGATTCAACAGCCAAAATTAGAGGACAACCAAGGCAGTTTTTCCCATAAACAATAATGTAAATAGAATTAATCCATTCTAGACCCCAAATGACAGTATAATAACTTATTAAAAATATACTGTTACATAAATGAAGACTCAAGGAAATTAACTAAAATACTGTACAGTAAATGAAAATTTAACTGCCTCTTACCTGTCAGAGTAGAGTTAATGACATACTAGAAACAGGAGGTGGAGAAGAGGAGGGGTTATGTTACTGCTTGGAAAAAGTCACCACCTGTTAACATGTCAGGCAACTATCCAGGTGTTGTATCTCTTCTTTGTCTCTTTTCACCACTAACATCTTGTTCTGGCTCACTGGTTCTTTGTCACACTAAAAACCAGTCCAGTGAGGTTTATTTCAGGCTCCATTGTAACACTTGGTTAAATTGAGACATTACACTGCCATTGTACATGTTAGAGAGATGGATTGCCACTGCTTTATCTAGATGGTATTTCTCAGCAAACTCCTGCACTTCATGCCATTTAGCACACATTTCCGTGAAAAGTTCAGTGGGCACATCATCGCTTCCCTCCTCTTCCTCTGATGACAGCTTTTCCACTGCAGTCTGTTGCTGGTCCTTCTGAAGGTCTACAAATTCTTCTATGATGAGTTCAGTTCTATGCACCTCCACCAACTCCTTCACATCATCTTCAGTCACCTGTAGGCCCAAGGTCTTTCCCAGGGACACAATATCCTCTACCAGTTCAGGCTCATCTTCAGAGCCTTCAAAATTCTTGGCTGCCACTAAGTCAGGCCACAATTTCTTCTATGCTGACTGCATATTCTTGGAAGACACATTCCTCCTGCCTTTGTCTATAAGCGTCAAGCAGGTGAGGATATTGAAATGGTCCTTCAAGAACTCCCTGCAGATTAAAGTTGTTTCTGAAGTGACTTCAAAGCACCTTTCAAAAAGTGCTTTGGTGTAGAGTTCTTGATGTTAGAAATAACCTGCTGGTCTATGGCCAAGAGTCTCTGAGGAGGCTCTTGCCTCCTAACACCACTGGTGTAAGGAGGCAACAGTCACTTTGTCAGCACTGGCAGCCTCCCCATTCCTAGCCACAGTATGAATGCCACTTCTATTCTTAAAATTATTAAATGATCCCCTACTATCCTTGAAGGATTGAGTGTCAGTATTTGTTCCATTTTTTTTTTTTCAAGAGCATCATGCAACTGCCTCACTTTTTCACAAATGGCCTCTGAAACACTATCGCCATGTAACTGTTTTTCGTTTTATCCAAATTAACAAGAGTTTTTCAACCTCCTTGGTAATTTGTGGCCTTTGCCTTATAACTTGCACTTTTTGCAAGGTCAGCTGCTTTTAATTTTTTTTTCTTTTGCCCAGTATCATGCTAATAGTAGACTTTGAGTTACCAGAATGTTTTGCTGTATCAACCACGCAGAGCCTATCTTCATACTTTCTAATGACTTCTTTTTTAAACTCATCAGTGATTTTTACAACTTTTCTTTTTACTTTCAACTTTTTATCCTTCTTTGGACCCATGATGGCTTATCTCACAATAAAAAAAATTGCACCAAAACCACAAAATAACAAAAAGGTTCACAAGATGCACAATGAAAGCTTGACAGATGTTGACTCATTGTGCAGTGTGCATTCTGTAAGCATGTGACCCAAGCCATTCGCATTGTCAGTCAACAAACAAGAGAACATACGAAAACCAGGACATTTTTTTCTCAAATTCCTCGTTTAAAAACTGATTTGTTCAACAAGTAATGCAGTCAACAACCGAGGTTCCACTATAAATATGTTATACTGATATATCTACTTCATCCATCACTTTCCTATTTCCACTTGATGAATGTTGACATTGACCCTGACTTACATCTCCCATGCAATCAAAATGTTAAACAAGCAAAAACTATTCTCAGCAACACCAGGAATATATCAATATTCAGCTACATTAGATCCCTGAGTAAGCACTATGATGACCTCCTGGCACTCCTAGATTCTTTAAATTCAAACATCTCTTTTGTTATACAGGTTGGCCATCACTAATCCGGCATCATCTGGACCTGTAGGGTGCCAGGGTGTAGGTAATATAGATATTATTGGTATAACAGAGACCTGGTTCAACCTGAAAGATAGAGAAATGCCTCCTGAATGCAACATACAGGGTTATGAACTATTCCACACTGATTGGGTCAACAAGAAGGGTGTTGGAGTGGCGATGTATGTCAGAGAAAATTTAAATTGTTGTCTTAGACATGATATAAGATTAGAAACATTGAACACAGAATTTATTTCTCGAGGGTCGTGACAAATTTTGGGTGTGATTTATAGGCCCCCAAACCTTGATAGGGAGTGCAGTAAGCTGTTATGGGATGAAATTCATAAGGCATCTAGATATGAAAATGTTGTCATAATGGGAGTTTTTAACTTTAGACAAATTGATTAGAACAATATGACAGGAAATCTTTAGTCTAGTGACTTTTTTTGATACGGCTCAGGATTGCTTTTTAAAACAGGTTGTGACAGAACCAACTAGAGGAAACAATCTGCTTGACTTGGTTCTTGCCAACAAAGAGTCGCTAAGTAATAATCTTGAGGTTAATGATGAGCTTGGGGAAAGTGATCACAAATCACTTAGTTTCAATGTCATGGAATTACCCAGATAACTGCAATCAAATCTCTGTCCCAGATTTTCGCTTGGCCAACTTCATGGGACTGAAAAATTACCTGGGTGGGCTAAATTGGGATGTCCTGACTATGGGTCAGGTAGGTGATCTTGGTTGCCAATATGACATTTTTCAGAGCATAGTTCTAGCTGCCCAGACAACTTTTGTTTCGAGTAGGGAAGTTAGATCTAACAAAAATGATCCCAAATGGATGAACAATAGATTAAAACATCTCATTGGTCAAGAAAGGCATATATAGGCTTATCAAAATAGGGGATGGGCAGTTAAGAAATCAATATATTCAATTAAAGAGAGAAATAAAGAAAGGAATAAGAAAAGCAAAAAGGGATTATGAGGTTAAGGTCGCAAGGGATTTAAAGGCTAACCCAAAAGGGTTTTTTCAGGTATACAGAAGTAAGATTAGGGACAATATAGGCCCACTTAAAAGTAACTCTGGTCAGATCACTGATAGTGATGAGGATGTGTGTGAAATTCTCAATACCTACTTTCTTTCAGTTTTCACCCAGGAAAATACTAGTGATATTCCTGAGATAATAGATTATGTAGAACGGGACGATAAACTATGCACAGTTGTGGTAACTAGTGACATGGTCCTCAGGCAGATAGAGAAACTAAAACCTAACAAATCCCTAGGCCCTGATGAACTGTTTGTAAGGGTGTTAAAGGAATGTAAAGAGGAACTTAGCATACCTTTGGCTAATCTTTTTAACATATCACTACAAACTTCCATAGTGCCTGATAAGTGGAAAATTGCAAATGTAATACCTATTTACAAGGCAGGTGACAGGTTCTTGGCTTTGAACTATGAACTAATAAGCCTTACCTTCAGAGTAGGAAAACTTATGGAATCAATAATTGCCAAAACAATTCATAGTCATCTTGATAGGCACTGATTGATTAATGAATCTCAACACTGTTTTACAAAGGGGCGTTCCTGTCTTAGGAATTTACTAACTTTTTTCACTGAGGTGTTTGAGGAGGTAGATCATGGTAATGAATATGATATTGTGTATATGGACTTCAGTAAGGCTTTCAATAGAGTTCCACATCAGAGGCTATTGAGGAAACTTAAGGCACACAGAATAGGAGGAGAAATTTTTTCCTGGGTAGAGGCATGGCTGACAAATAGGCAGCAGATAGTTTGCATAAATGGGGAGAAATCAGAATGGGGGCACATCACAAGCGGTGTTCCACAGGGGTTAGTGTTGGGCCCGTTGTTGTTCACAATTTACATGAACGGCATAGATGAGGGAATAAATAGCGACATAAGCCAATTTGTTGATGACACCAAAATAGGCTGTCCAATTCATTCTAATGAGGACACTAGAGCACTCCAGGATGATTTGAATAGACTGATGCAATGGTCGGAGAAGTGGCAGATGCAGTTTAATATTGACAAATGCAGAATTCTAAATGTTGGACAGGAAAATAACCATGCAACATATAAACTAAATGTAGATCTTATTGCTACTGATTGCGAAAAGGATTTAGGAGTTCTGGTTAGCGGTAACCTAAAACCAAGACAACAGTGCATTAGTGTTTGCAATAAAGCTAACAGAATTCTTGGCTTCATATCTAGAAGTATAAATATAGTGGTCCCTTGTTTATCGCCATTAATCCATTCCTGGAAGTGCAATGATTATCGAAATAGACGATTTTCAAATCAATTTTCCCCATAAGAAATAATGTAAATACAATTAATCCATGCCTCTGGTGGCCTGGTGGTTAACACTCTCGCTTCACACGGCGAGGGCCTGAGTTCGATTCCCAGCCAGAGTATAAACATTGGACCTGTTTCTTTCCACCTGTTGTCTATGTTCCCCATCAGTAAAATGGGTACCTGGGTGTTAGTCGACTGGTGTGGGTCGCATCCTGGGACACTGACCTAAGGAGGCCTGGTCACAGACCGGGCCGCGGGGGCGTTGACCCCCGGAACTCTCTCCAGATAAACTCTCCAGATTCCTGACACCCAGAAGTATTAAAAGAAAATTTTTTTTTACATGAAATATAGATGTAGTACATAAACAATACAATGGCACATGATGAATGAAACATTAACAGCTATTACAACCCAGGAGTCCCAAAGGCCTGTTATCCTGGGTGTAAAGGGAGCAAAATAAACACAGCAGGAAAGTTTTGACTTATATTATCCTTCACCAGTTTAGAACAGCAATATGTACACTATGTACACTATGTACAGTGATAGGTATTAGTGCACTCCACGGTAAGCAAGGCAGAATAGAAGCCACAAGAGAGCAGACCGTGCTTCAACCAGCTCTAGAATGGGAATGACAAGGGCAGACAGGAGAGTGGTACCCACATAACCTCTGCGATTGCCAAAACCATCTTCTTATTGGCTGGAACCTGGTTACTAGTTGAACGACAGGGCCCCATCGTCAACTCTCAGTAACCTGGTTCGCTGGTTGGGGGAGATAGCCTGTAAATGATGGTGTGTACATACGCTGAATAAAGGTTACGTACTCTTTGCATGCCACACCCCCACCCCGAGAAGGCCTAGGATTAGGCTGCCACCTCCCAGTGGTAACCGTGCCGCCATGGCACAAAATAATGGGACCGCCTTTCCTCTCCACCATCCAACTCTTAGATAGAGCTCAGCTTTTCTTGTGACAAAAAGCCAAACCCTAAACTCAGAGTGAGACAGCAGTCAGTCAGGCTAGCATAGGTCCAAGATACAGGTGGACGGTAGCCCGCATCCCCTCACTAAAAAAAAGCCCCACACCAGGGGATTAAAAAAAAGAGCATGAAAGGGGTTATCACAAGTAACCTAACATCCTAACCTAATTAAATAATATAGTTAGACTCTAGATAATGAGTCTGCCAACATATTTTCTTTGCCGGCAATATGTTTAATTTTAATACAATAGGGTTGCAGTCGTAAAGCCCAATGCATGAGCCTTATGTTGTGGTTCTTCATGGCTTGGAGATATACTGGAGGATTGTGATCACTGTAGACGGTGACCACCTGCGATGTCTGGCTCACATAAACATCGAAATGCTCCAAAGCCAGTACAGTGGACCCCCACATAGCGATATTAATCCGTGCAAGAGAGCTCATTGTTATGCGAAATTATCGTTATGCGAATGAATTTTCCCCATAAGAAATAATGGAAATCAAATTAATCCGTGCAAGACACCCCAAAGTACGAAAAAAAAAAATTTTTACCACATGAAATATTAATTTTAATACACACAAACTGAAAAAGGCATGCACAATTACATGACACTTACTTTTATTGAAGATCTGGTGATGATTGATGGGATGGGAGGAGGGGAGAGAGAGAGTTAGTGTTTAGAAGGGGAATCCCCTTCCATTAAGACTTGAGGTGTCAAGTCCTTTTCTGGGGTTACTTCCCTTCTTCTTTTAATGCCACTAGGACCAGCTTCAGAGTCACTGGAGTTCTGTCGCACAACATATCTGTCCATAGTGGCCTGTACCTCTCGCTCCTTTATGACTTTCCTATAGTGTTTCACAACATTGTCAGTGTAATAGTCACCAGCACGGCTTGCAATAGCTGTGTGAGGGTGATTTTCATCCATAAAGGTTTGCACTTTCAGCCACATTGCACAGATTTCCTTAATCTTTGTAGTAGGCAATTTCTTCAATTTCTCTCTCCCCTCCTTCGAACCAGTTTCCTCAGGTCTGGCCTCTTGCTGTTGAAGTTGATCTATCAGCTCATCAGTGGTTAGTTCTTCATTGTCCTCCTCCACCAACTCTTCCACATCATCCCCACTAACCTCCAACCCCAAGGACTTCCCCAATGCCATAACGGATTCCTCAACTGTCATAGGATTCTCAGGGTTAGCCTCAAGCCCTTCAAAATCCCTTTTGTCTACACATTCTGGCCACAGTTTCTTCCAAGCAGAGTTCAAGGTCCTCTTAGTCACTCCCTCCCAAGCCTTACCTATAAGGTTTACACAATTGAGGATATTAAAGTGATCTCTCCAAAAGTCTCTTAGAGTCAGTTGAGTTTCTGAGGTCACTACAAAGCACCTTTCAAACAGAGCTTTTGTGTACAGTTTTTTGAAGTTTGCAATAACCTGCTGGTCCATGGGCTGCAGGAGAGGAGTGGTATTAGGAGGCAAAAACTTCACCTTAATGAATTTCATGTCCCCATAAAGTCGCTCTGCCACGTCTGTAGGATGACCAGGGGCATTGTCTAACACCAGGAGGCACTTAAGTTCTAATTTCTTTTCAGTTAGGTAATCTTTCACATTGGGGGCAAATGCATGGTGTAACCAGTCATAGAAAAAGTCCCTAGTGACCCATACCTTACTGTTTGCCCTCCACAGCACACACAAATTAGCCTTGAGGACATTCTTTTGCCTGAACAGTCTGGGAGTTTCAGAGTGATACACTAATAAAGGCTTCACTTTGCAATCACCAGTAGCATTGGAACACATCAACAGAGTAAGCCTGTCTTTCATAGGCTTATGTCCTGGGAGTGCCTTTTCCTCCTGAGTAATGTACGTCCTGCTTGGCATTTTCTTCCAAAACAGGCCTGTTTCATCACAATTAAACACTTGTTCAGGTTTCAGTCCTTCACTGTCTATGTACTCCTTGAATTCCTGCACATATTTTTCAGCTGCTTTGTGGTCCGAACTGGCAGCCTCACCATGCCTTATCACACTACGTATGCCACTACGCCTCTTAAATCTCTCAAACCAACCTTTGCTGGCCTTAAATTCACTCACATCATCACTAGTTGCAGGCATTTTTCTAATTAAATCGTCATGGAACTTCCTAGCCTTTTCACTTATTATCACTTGAGAGATGCTATCTCCTGCTATCTGTTTTCATTTATCCACACCAATAAGTCTCTCAACATCTTCCATCACTTGCGATCTCTGTTTCGAAAACACAGTTAAACCTTTGGCAAGAACAGCTTCCTTGATTGCCTTTTTGTTGCCCACAATAGTAGCGATGGTTGATTGGGGTTTACTATACAACCTGGCCAGCTCGGAGACACGCACTCCACTTTCATACTTATCAATGATCTCTTTCTTCATCTCTATAGTAATTCTCACCCTTATTCCTGTAGGGTTGGCACTAGAAGCTTTCTTGGGGCCCATGGTCACTTATTGTGCAGATAAAATCACCAGAAACAAATAATACGAAATGTTCCGATCGTATGCTTGGATGTTACCGCGGAGGCTGGCTGGTAAACAATGCCACTGGCAGAACATGTGAGGCTGGCTAAGGGCGCACATTAGACGCATCTCAGACGAACAGCATTGAGCGGGTTTTTTAGCGGTATGCGAGGCAAAATCTTAGCGATAAAATGTAGCGGTATGCGGATTTATCGTTATGTAAGGCCAACGGTATGCGGGGGTCCACTGTACCAGCGCGAGGGCTTCTTTTTCAATGGTAGAGTAAGCCCTCTAATGCGGCTGGAACTTTGCCGAGAAGTAGGCTACAGGCTGCAACACCTCGTTCCCGTTTTGCAATAGTACTGCCCCAACCCCAGACTCACAAGCATCAACCTGTAATGACAAAGGTTTGGAGAAGTCTGGAGAGAAAAGAATGGGTGCAGTACTCAATAATCCTTTTGCTTTGTCAAAAGCAATTTGAGACTCTGGGGTCCAATTAAAGGGAACTTTGTGACTGGTAAGAGAGGTAAGAGGGGCTACAATATCTGAAATTCTTACAGAATCTTCAGTAAAATCCTATCAAGCCTAGGAAACGTTGAAGAGATTTCCTATCAGGAGGAACTGGATAATCTTTAATAGCAATAACTTTAGCAAGTTTAGGAGCAACTGTACCACTACCTACTTCATGGCCTAGAAAAGTGACAGTGGCCTGGCCAAAGGAAGATTTAGATAAATTAACAGTTAAATGGGAACTCTGAAAGGTCTCAAAAAGAGCCTTAAGTCTAAGTAGGTGTTGATCCCAAGTATCAGACACCACAACAATATCATCCAGGTACGCTGCCATGCCTTCAAGTCCTTTAATAGCCTGATGGATAAGTTTCTGGAATGAAGAGGGGGAGTTTTTCATTCCAAAGGGGGTAACTGTGTATTGATAATGACCTGGAATTACAAAGGCTGAGATTTCCTTCGCCTTATCCGTCAAAGGTACCTGATAGTAACCTTTAAGGAGATCTAACTTGGACACAAAAGTAGCCTTACCTACAAAGTCAATTACGTCATCCAGACGAGGAAGAGGGTAAGCATCTGTGATTGTGACCTCATTCACCTTACGGTAGTCTGTACACAAACGAAACCCTCCATCAGCTTTCTTAACAAGGATGCACGGTGAAGCCCATGGACTAGATGACTCCTCCACTAAACCATGCTTTAACAGAAATTCTACTTCCTGCTGAAGTAGCCTCTGCTTTTCAGGATTAGCTCTGTAGGGGAAGAGTTTAATAGGTTTAGAGTTTCCCACATCTACATCATGATAACCTAATGTACATTTTTTCGGCACATCCGAAAAAATATTAGGGTATGACTGCAGAAGCTCAGTTAAACTTGTTGCTTGCATTTCAGATAGTCCCTCCATTAATCCTTTGATTGTAGCTGTCGTATATATACGTCTTACGAGGTACCGTGTTTGACGTATATATACTCATAAATTCTAGCGGCTTCAAATCAAGCAGGAGAAAGCTGGTAGGCCCACATGTGAGAGAATGGGTCTGTGTGGTCTGTGTGCACCATATAAAAAAAATCCTGGAGCACGCAGTGCATAATGAGAAAAAAAAAACTCCGACCATTTTTTTTTAATTAAAATGCCGACTTTGTGGTCTATTTTCGTATAGTATTTATGGTTGTATTCTCATTTTCTTGGTCTCATTTGGTAGAATGGAAAACATATTATAGAAATAGAGGTGATTTTGATTGATTTTACTATAAAAAGAACCTAGAAATGGAGCTCAAAGTAGGGGAAATGTTTGATTTTTGCAAATGTTCAAAAGTAAACAAATGATGCCATTGTCCAATAAATGCCCAACTAGCCATTCTAATATGCAGTCATGAATGGGTTGATGTTATTTATACAATTATTACAGTATTGCAGTAGTCTGCATAATAGTAAGTCTTCTATTTTTTGTTTGAATAAAAATTCAAAATAGAAAGCAAGAGTAATATCAGAGGGGCCTGGAGACATGACTGATGAACAAAGAAAATGTTATTTTAGAGCCAGGAATGTCTGCATTGTTCATTCTGGACCTTATTTTGAAATTGTCATATTTTTTAGTTTTTGTGAAATTAGCCAAATAGCAAATTTCTGACCACATTATTAGGTAGTTGAAATCGGTAAATGGGCAGCTTCTTGTACTCAATCGATAGAAAAAATGGAGTTCTAAAGAAACAGCTATGAGTTTGGGTGACTGGAACAATGGAATTAGCTGAAAATAGGGCTCAAAGTGGGCGAAATCGCTGATTTGTAAACAGCGCTGAGGTCGCTAACTTCGCGAGATCATAATTCCGTCAGTTTTCCATCAAATTTCGTTTTTTTGGTGGCATTACAATCGGGAAAAGATTCTCTATCATTTCATAAGAAAAAATAATAATTTTTTTTTTTTAAATTTTGCGACAGCATGAGACACCTCAGGATTGGGGGTTGCGACAGTCAAAGGGTTAAAGGGTTAGAGTCCTTGAGGAGGACAGAATTTGAGAGTTTAACATAATTTCAGAAATAGAGTGCAAAGAATCAGAGTCATCCTCAGAGGAAGAGGACAGAGTCATTACTGGGACTTTATCTGATGTATGAAAAGATTTTAACTGATTAATGTGGTAGGTTTTAGTTTTTGAGGTCTTATCAAGAGGTGCTACCACATAATTTGCATCAGATAATTTACTTAAAATTTGCATAGGTCCCATAAATCTAGCTTTCAAGGTGTGGCCAGGTATAGGTTCCTGCACCAACACCTTGTCTCCTGGATGGAAGGAGCGGAATTGTGCGTTTCTGTCATACCTCTGTTTCGTCTTATTTTGAGCTGTCTTTAGGTTAGCCTTGGCTAACTGACGTGCCACCTGCAACCTCGAAGACGGGTTGTAGAGTGTTGAGCTAACGTCTTCTCCCATCCATCCTTCTTTGAGCACCCGAAGAGGACCTCGTTCATTGTGCCCAAAGATCAGCTCAAACGGACTATACCTGGTAGACTCTTGCACCGTTTCTCGTACTGAGAATTCAATTCAATTCAATTCAATTCAATTCAAAGTTTATTCTCTATAAGGATTACAATGCTGAGTTTACAGAATTTGGTTATTGTGTTGTTTACATGTAGTAAAATAATAATTACAGAGTGTACCACTAGAACTCCTAGCATGGCTAGGCATTTCGGGCAGACTTAAATTAAATCTTAAGTTTAAAATATTACAAAATTATGAGGTAAGTTGGTATTATGGCTAAGTGACTAAATACTAGTTTGTGAGTTTAGCAATGTGAATGCTTTTGTTTTGGCACTATACATAGTTTCAGTATTGGAGTAGCAACAAAGGTAGTGATTCATCCCAGTCTGTAGGAAAATGCATGCAAAAAGTTCTCATCATGGTTTTTAACGTCTGATGGAATCTTTCCAAGGCGCCTTGGGACTGAGGATGATAGGCAGTGGATAAGTTGTGGATTATCCTTAACCTAGTTAATGCTTCCCTAAATGTTTTGGCAGTGAAGCTAGTACCTTGATCACTTTGAATAGTTTTAGGAATGCCAAAACAAGAAATAAATTTTGTTAAAGCTTTTAGAATAGCTTTAGTATTAATACTGAGCATGGGAATTGCTTCAGGATATCTGGTTACTCTATCCATAATGGTAAATAAATACTGATTTCCAGACTCTGACCTAGGTAATGGACCTACGCAATCTATAATTAAATTTGCAAAAGGTTCTCCATCAGCAGGTATAGGTTGGAGAGGTGTAGGTGTAATGGAATGTCCAGGTTTCCCTACTTGCTGACATTCTCGGCAACACCTGATATGATTCTTCACATCCTGCTTTAATTTTGGCCAATAAAATTCTTTTGTGATTCTATGCAAGGTCTTTGTAATTCGTAAGTGACCTCCTAATGAACTATTATGAGCTAGATTCAATATTTGAGGTCTAAACTTTGTTGGAACCACTAACCTGTCAGACAATTGCCGGCCCTCTATCTCCTTACCAGTGTCAGTGCAGATTAAATAATCGTTTTTAAGTTCATACTTGACCGGATGATCCAAAAAGGATTTACCCATGGCTGCCTGAAAAGCGAATTTTAAAGAAGGGTCCTTTCGTTGTTCCTCCCGGAAGGACAGTCCCTTCGGCATGGAAACAGAGATATCTGGTAATCCTGCAACCTGGGAATAGGAAGGCTTGATCGGGGTCTGTTCACTTGATTTATGAGGCTCCGGCCGGTGTGCCTCATAAAACAATGTCGCCATTCCGAGATCGGAGTCGTCCAAGGATAGGTCAACATTCTCGCCAGACAACCCTAGGGATGCTGCCCGAGTTTTGGCCAACACCGGAGAAGAATTTATCATTATAGGTTCAGGACACACACTAGCAGTAGTAATGTTATTTTTTTTTTTTATTATCACACCGGCCGATTCCCACCAAGGCAGGGTGGCCCGAAAAAGAAAAACTTTCACCATCATTCACTCCATCACTGTCTTGCCAGAAGGGTGCTTTACACTACAGTTTTTAAACTGCAACATTAACACCCCTCCTTCAGAGTGCAGGCACTGTACTTCCCATCTCCAGGACTCAAGTCCGGCCTGCCGGTTTCCCTGAATCCCTTCATAAATGTTACTTTGCTCACACTCCAACAGCACGTCAAGTATTAAAAACCATTTGTCTCCATTCACTCCTATCAAACACGCTCACGCATGCCTGCTGGAAGTCCAAGCCCCTCGCACACAAAACCTCCTTTACCCCCTCCCTCCAACCCTTCCTAGGCCGACCCCTACCCCGCCTTCCTTCCACTACAGACTGATACACTCTTGAAGTCATTCTGTTTCGCTCCATTCTCTCTACATGTCCGAACCACCTCAACAACCCTTCCTCAGCCCTCTGGACAACAGTTTTGGTAATCCCGCACCTCCTCCTAACTTCCAAACTACGAATTCTCTGCATTATATTCACACCACACATTGCCCTCAGACATGACATCTCCACTGCCTCCAGCCTTCTCCTCGCTGCAACATTCATCACCCACGCTTCACACCCATATAAGAGCGTTGGTAAAACTATACTCTCATACATTCCCCTCTTTGCCTCCAAGGACAAAGTTCTTTGTCTCCACAGACTCCTAAGTGCACCACTCACTCTTTTTCCCTCATCAATTCTATGATTCACCTCATCTTTCATAGACCCATCCGCTGACACGTCCACTCCCAAATATCTGAATACGTTCACCTCCTCCATACTCTCTCCCTCCAATCTGATATTCAATCTTTCATCACCTAATCTTTTTGTTATCCTCATAACCTTACTCTTTCCTGTATTCACCTTTAATTTTCTTCTTTTGCACACCCTACCAAATTCATCCACCAATCTCTGCAACTTCTCTTCAGAATCTCCCAAGAGCACAGTGTCATCAGCAAAGAGCAGCTGTGACAACTCCCACTTTGTGTGTGATTCTTTATCTTTTAACTCCACGCCTCTTGCCAAGACCCTCGCATTTACTTCTCTTACAACCCCATCTATAAATATATTAAACAACCACGGTGACATCACACATCCTTGTCTAAGGCCTACTTTTACTGGGAAAAAATTTCCCTCTTTCCTACATACTCTAACTTGAGCCTCACTATCCTCGTAAAAACTCTTCACTGCTTTCAGTAACCTACCTCCTACACCATACACTTGCAACATCTGCCACATTGCCCCCCTATCCACCCTGTCATACGCCTTTTCCAAATCCATAAATGCCACAAAGACCTCTTTAGCCTTATCTAAATACTGTTCACTTATATGTTTCACTGTAAACACCTGGTCCACACACCCCCTACCTTTCCTAAAGCCTCCTTGTTCATCTGCTATCCTATTCTCCGTCTTACTCTTAATTCTTTCAATTATAACTCTACCATACACTTTACCAGGTACACTCAACAGACTTATCCCCCTTGCCTTTATACAAAGGAACTATGCATGCTCTCTGCCAATCCCTAGGTACCTTACCCTCTTCCATACATTTATTAAATAATTGCACCAACCACTCCAAAACTATATCCCCACCTGCTTTTAACATTTCTATCTTTATCCCATCAATCCCGGCTGCCTTACCCCCTTTCATTTTACCTACTGCCTCACGAACTTCCCCCACACTCACAACTGGCTCTTCCTCACTCCTACAAGATGTTATTCCTCCTTGCCCTATACACGAAATCACAGCTTCCCTATCTTCATCAACATTTAACAATTCCTCAAAATATTCCTTCCATCTTCCCAATACCTCTAACTCTCCATTCAATAACTCTCCTCTCCTATTTTTAACAGACAAATCCATTTGTTCTCTAGGCTTTCTTAACTTGTTAATCTCACTCCAAAACTTTTTCTTATTTTCAACAAAATTTGTTGATAACATCTCACCCACTCTCTCATTTGCTCTCTTTTTACATTGCTTCACCACTCTGTTATTACCCAGTAATAACATGGCATCTATCATGGGGAATCCTTTGGATACACCCACAGTCAAGTACCCAGTGTAATATTTGCTCTGTACATAAATTTTATGTAAAGGGACAGAATATATAGCTCCTCCAAATGCTTCCAATAAAACAGAGGAATTCAAGGAAGTGTTCTTAGAGAGGGGTAATATTCCCTCTCTTATAAAAGAGCAATATGCTCCAGTATCTCTAAAGGTTTTGATTTCAGTTGTTTTGGAGTTTTCCTGAAGGGAAATAAGACTCTTACAATAATAAGGGGCCATCCCTTTTTCTACTTCTCTCGGGGACATGTTACTAGGGATATTAGAGATTTTCCCAATGGGTTGGGGTTTGTGGAGGCAGTTGAGATGGATGTGACCTACTTTGTTACAGAGGAAGCAGACGACAAGCTTGCCCTTTACTCCCTGCTGACGTTGCAACTGGTGTCGCTCTGGCTGGTGTCTCTCTGGATACTGTTGTTGAGATGCACCATGTTGAGTAGTTTGTCTCTCAGCAGGTGGACCATGAGAAGCATGGCTCACCAGGTGACTTAGTTGGCTGACGTAGACGTTCTCCTTCCGGCTGGCACTTCATTCTCCAAGGTTGACGATCTCTACTCATGCCAGGCTGTTGAAAAGAGGGACGGGACCGCTCGGACAAGGAGCGGTTAGTTTCGAAGGTATTAGCCAACCTGGCTGCCTCCAATGCAGTGGTTAAGTCACGATCCTGCAGAAAGACTCGAACCTCTGGTCCCACGGACTCCAGCAGGTTGTCAATCAGAATAAGCTGCACCAGATTTTCGAAAGTGATGACACCACTTGCTTTATACCAGCTGGTAAAAGCTTTGGTCTTTTGTCACACATAATCAACTAGGGATTGACTAAGCTGTCGCCTGCCTAATTTAAATAATTTTTTGTACTTAGCTGGGATACATGTATATGCTCCCAAAAATTCAGCGTCATTTAACACTGATGTAAATTCCTGAGCCTTACCAAACAATGCTGTGTTAACCAGTGATGCCCAATGCTGTTCCAGCCACCTCAAGGCTCGAGCCTGATTTCCGAAGCTTTCGAAAAATTGTTCTGGTTCGGCCTCATTGAAGCGGGGAACAAGCTGTACTGCTTTCTGTAAACTAAAATCATTTACAGAATACAAAAACTGCCTCCTTTCTCTTTCCCTATCAAATTTTTTTGCAAATGCTCTCTGTTCCTTAGTCTGCTCAAGATTGATTTTTGCCAGCTCAAGTGCCAATGCCACTGATTCACCTTGTGACAACCCTGCTGCACTATACTGACTATTTTGCTCCGTTGATATATCATCTTCCTCCTGTGAGAACATAGTAGTTTTTGCCCTAGCTCCCGCAGAGGGAGGAGTCTGATGTGCCATCTCTTCTTCTCGAAGTTTGCCAGTAATCAGTGAACGCAGTTGCACAGCTGTGAGAGTGCGTTTGTATTTAATGCCAATGGAACGAGCAATTTTCCAACAATGCTGTTGGGACAATTTAGGTAGGTTATGCAAAGTACATGCCGACACCAGATGTCTGACTCGTCTAGGTGGCATAAGTTATTTGCTATGCACAGTACGATTGCAGAATACCCCAACGTAACACGTTAATTTGCAGAACATGCTTAGCTATGCACAGTACGATTGCAGAATACCCCAACGTAACGTTATTTGCAGAACACGCTTAGCTATGCACAGTACGATTGCAGAATACGCGTGCAAGGTGGATACGCAATAGCAGAGCTGACTGCAAAATTCTCCACACCGAACAGGCTAGTAGCAACTGACACACAAAATTTGTAAAGTAATGACAGACAGCCAGCTACACACTGTTCTACAAGATTGACTGTAGCGAAGCGAGCACACCGAACAAGCTAGTAGCGAGCTGTTGAACGATCACACAATAGCAAGGCTAACCATAGCAAAGTAACTGACATGCAAAATTTGTAAAGCGTTGGCAAAGCTAATGCAATGCCAGACAGCAAGCTGCACAATGTTCCTGCTACCAGCTTCACCTAGGCTCAACCCTTTCTCTAAGTCCGGCTCCAGCTCTCGGACAGGCTACCCATATTACAACCCAGGAGTCCAAAAGGCCTGTTATCCTGGGTGTAAAGGGAGCAAAATAAACACAGCAGAAAAGTTTTGACTTGTATTATCCTTCACCAATTTAGAACAGCAGTATGTACACTATATATACTATGTTCAGTGATAGGTATTAGTGCACTCCACGGTAAGGCAGAATAGAAGCCACAAGAGAGCAGACCATGCTTCAACCAGCTTTAGAATGGGAATGACAAGGGCAGACAGGAGAGTGGTACCCACATAACCTCTGTAATTGCCAAAACCATCATATTGGCTGGAACCTGGTTACTAGTTGAACAACGGGGCCCCATCGTCAACTCTCAGTAACCTGGTTCACTGGTTGGGGGAGATAGCCTGTAAATGAGGGTGTGTACATGTGCTGAATAAAGGTTATGTACTCTTCGCATGCCACAACAGCATAACAATTACCTTTATTGGCGATTCTTCTTAGTGTATGGAAGACTGGAAGAGGAGAGAGATTGGATTAGTTACTGTTTGGACGGGGAATCCCCTTCCATCAACACCTCAGGTACCAAGTCCTTTTCTGCGTTTACATACTTCTCTAATCTGTTTCTTAATGTCACTAGGACCAGCTTGAGCCACTGGAGTCCTGTCTCACAAAAAAGTGTCCAGAGAGCTGTTTCTGGCATCTCTTTAACCCTTTGACTGTCGCAACCCCCAATCCTGAGGTGTCTCCTGGTGTCGCAAAATTTAAAAAAAAAATATTTTTTCTTATGAAATGATAGAGAATCTTTTCTCGATTGTAATGACACCAAAAAAATGAAATTTGATGGAAAACTGACAGAATTATGCTCTCGCAAAGTTAGCGACCTCTGTGCTGTTTACAAATTGGCGATTTCGCCCACTTTGAGCCCTATTTTCGGCTAGTTCCATTGATCCAGTCGCCCAAACTTATAGCTATTTCTTTAGAACTCCATTTTTTCTATCGATTGAGTACAAGAAACTGCCCACTTAAAAATTTCAACTTCCTTATATGTAATGTGGTCAGAAATTTGCAATTTGGCCAATTTCACAAAAACTAAAAAATATGACAATTTCAAAATAAGGTCCAGAATGAACAATGCAGACATTCCTGGCTCTAAAATAACATTTTCTTTGTTCATCAGTCATGTCTCCAGGCCCCTCTGATATTACTCTTGCTTTCTATTTTGAATTTTTATTCAAACAAAAAATAGAAGACTTACTATTATGCAGACTACTGCAATATTGTAATAATTGTATAAATAATATCAACCCATTCATGAGTGCATATTAGAATGGCTAGTTGGACATTTATTGGACAATGGCATCATTTGTTTACTTTTGAACATTGGCAAAAATCAAACATTTCCCCTACTTTGAGCTCCATTTCTAGGTTCTTTTTATAGTAAAATCAATCAAAATCACCTCTATTTCTATAATATGTTTTCAATTCTATCAAATGAGACCAACAAACGAGAATACAACCATAAATACTATATGAAAATAGACCACAAAGTCTGCATTTTAATTAAAAAAAAACTGAGTTTTTTTTTTCTCTTTATGCACTGCATGCTCACATGTGGGCCTACCAGCTTTCTCCTGCTTGATTTGAAGCCGCTAGAATTTATGAGTACATATACGTTTTTTACATAACGATATGCATACCGCTTCATCGCAAAAACTACCGATCACGACGAGACGCGTCCAATTCTCTCACATGTGCCGCCCGGCCTACCAGCTTTACTACAGTGTTTTCTGCTGTTTTGATAAGTTGGGCCCCAAGAAAGCTTCTAGCCAACCCTACACCAATAAGGGTGAGCTAGATCATTGATAAGTTGAAAGTGAGTGCGTACGACCTGGTCAGGTTGTACAAGAAACCCCAATCAAACACCAGAAAGGCAATCAAGGAAGCTGTTCTTGCCAAAGGTAAGACAAGTGATGGAAGATGTTGAGAGACTCTTATTGGTGTGGATAAATGAAAAACAGCTAGCAGGAGATAGCGTCTCTCAAGTATATACATAGTGTGATAAGGCATCGGACCACAAAGCGGCTGAAAAATATGTGCACTGTTTTGGAAGAAAATGCCAAGCAGGACCTACATTACTCAGGAGGAAAAGGCACTCCCAGGACATAAGCCTATGAAAGACAGGCTTACTTTGTTGATGTGTTCCAATGCTACTGGTGATTGCAAAGTTAAGCCTTTATTAGTGTATCACTCTGAAACTCCCAGACCGTTCAGGCGTCCTCAAGGAGAATTTGTGTGTGCTGTGGAGGGCAAACAGTAAAGCATGGGTCACTAGGGACTTTTTCTATGACAGTGAAAGATTACCTAACTGAAAAGAAATTAGGACTTAAGTGCCTCCTGGTGTTAGACAAAATGGCAGAGCAACTTTATGGGGACATGGCCTCCTAATACCACTCCTCTCCTGCAGCCCATGGACCAGCAGGTTATTGCAAACTTAAAACTTCTTTAAAATGGGCCAAGACTCTGTCACTGTACAAGTTGCCGATATGGCTTGCAACATCCTTCTCAGGGTGATGTTTCTCCATAAATATTTTCATCCTATGCCACATTTCAAAAATCTCCTTAATTTCTGAAGAAGGCACCTTCTTCCACCTCTGTTACACTTCCTCTGCAGCAAGATTCTGAGCTGCGATCTGTTGCTCCTCCTGCTGAAGCTCTTGCAGCTCCTCGGTGGTTAGCTCTTCGTTGTGGTCCTCCACCAACTCTTCCACATCCTCCAAACTCGCATCCAATCCCATGGAACTCCCCATTGCCACAATAGTGTTCACAACTGACATAGGCTCATCAGGGTCAGCCACAAACCCTTCAAAATCCCTCTTGTGGACACAATCTGGCCACAGTTTTCTCCAAGCAACAACAGCTTCCTTGATTTCCTTTTTCTTTGTTATGATGGAAGATATGGTTGTATGGGGTTTGTTATACATCCTGGCCATCTTTACCAAAGGCTTGGCACTAGGAGCTTTCTTTGGAGCCATGGTAGCTTATTTGGCACTTGCAAGCAATAAAATGAATGGAATACAGTGGACCCCCGGTTAACGATATTTTTTCATTCCAGAAGTATGTTCAGGTGCCAGTACTGACCGAATTTGTTCCCATAAGGAATATTGTGAAGTAGATTAGTCCATTTCAGACCCCCAAACATACACGTACAAACTCACTTACATAAATACATTTACATACTTGGTCGCATTGGGAGGTGATCATTAAGCGAGGTCCACTGTACGTATTATGAAATATTTTGTATGAACAAGTGAGGGGACCGTCGCTCACTGGTAAACAATGGCACACTGGCTAGGAAGGGAGGCCGAGGCAGCTCAGAGCCATGAGTACGTGTCCAGGACAAACGACGATTAGCGAGTCAACCGACCATTTGCAAGCCAATGTTTGGACGACAATAACACGACGATTTCCGGAAAGGACGACATCAAGCCCAATGATTATCGAGGGACCACTGTAATAGAAGACCTCAGGTTGTTCTTCAACTCTATATATCCTTGGTTAGGCCTCATTTAGACTGCTGCTCAGTTCTGGTCACTGCATTACAGAATGGATATAAATGCTCTGGAAAATGTACAGAGGAGGATGAGAAAGATGATCCCATGTGTCAGAAATCTTCCTTATGAGAATAGACTGAGGGCCCTGAATCTGCACTCTCTCGAAAGGTGTAGAATTAGGGGGGATATGATCGAGGTGTATGAATGGAAAACAGGAATAAATAAAGGGGATGTAAATAGTGTGCTGAAAATTTCCAGCTAAGGCAGGATTCGCAGCAATGGTTTCAAGCTGGAAAAAATCAGATTCAGGAAGGATATAGGAAAGCACTGGTTTGGTAATAGAGTTGTGGATGAGTGGAGTTACAGTTACTGAGTACAGTTACTGAGGCTAAAACTTTGTGTAGATTTAAAAATAGGTTAGATAAATACATGAGTGGGTGTGAGTTGGACCTGTCTAGCTTGTGCTGCTGGGTGTGGTGCCATTCTCCTTCCTTGAGTGGAGGTGACCAGACTGGGTGAGTCATTGGGCTAATAAAGGGGGGGGACTTGGACCTGCTCCACATGGGTCAGTAGGCCTGCTGCATTGTTCCTTCTTTCTTATGTTCTGATTAGTGATTTTTGCTGGATTACAGAGTGATTAGGTTAGAATACACTTGACCTAATGGTGATATTTACGCATCGGCAATTTTAACCATATTATGCCCTGCTTTTGGCCCATTCTATTGTTCCAGTCTACCAAACTCATAGCTATTTCACTGATATTTCTTCTATTCTGTCGAATGAGTACAAGAAACTGCCAATTCACCTATTTCAACTACCCAGTAAAGTGGTCAGAAATTGGTAATTTGGCCAATTTCACACAAATTTCAAAAGATGCCAATTTCAAAATATGGTCCAGAGTAAGCGATGCAGACATTCCTAGCACTAAAATAACATTTTCTCTGTTCATTATTCATCTCCAGGCTTCCCTTATACTGTGCTTGCTTTT
This sequence comes from Cherax quadricarinatus, assembly GCF_038502225.1. NCBI lineage: Eukaryota > Metazoa > Arthropoda > Malacostraca > Decapoda > Parastacidae > Cherax > Cherax quadricarinatus. The sequence goes on from NC_091379.1 coordinate 13,197,307, forward strand.
TATTTTTAATTTTTATTCACACAAAAAAATTGAAGATTTACTGTTATGCAGACTACTGCATTATTGTAATAATTGTATAAATAATGTCAACCCATTTGTGACTGTTGGACACATACTGGATGGTGGTGTTGTTTGTTCACTCTTAGCTCTTGTTTACTCTTAGCTCAATTTTAACCCTTTGACTGTCGCAACCCCCAATCCTGAGGTGTCTCCTGGTGTTGCAAAATTTAAAAAAAAAAAAAAAATATATTTTCTTATGAAATGACAGAGAATCTTTTCCCGATTGTAATGACACCAAAAAAACGAAATTTGATGGAAAACTGACGGAATTATGCTCTCGCGAAGTTAGCGACCTCGGCGCTGTTTACAAATCGGCGATTTCGCCCACTTTGAGCCCTATTTTTGGCTAATTCCCTTGTTCCAGTCGCCCAAACTCATAGCTATTTCTTTAGAACTCCATTTTTTCTATCGATTGAGTACAAGAAACTGCCCATTTACAGATTTCAACTACCTAATACAGTGGACCCCCGCATAGCGATATTAATCCGTGCAAGAGAGCTCATTGTTATGCGAAATTATCGTTATGCGAATGAATTTTCCCCATAAGAAATAACGGAAATCAAATTAATCCGTGCAAGACACCCAAAAGTATGAAAAAAAATTTTTACCACATGAAATATACATTTTCCTACACACAAAGAGAAGGATACATGCACAATAGTAGAGTAGTACATGCACAATATATATTGTGCATGTACTACTCTACTAAATGAAGAATAAATGACACCTTTATTGAAGATGCAGCAATGACTGATGAGACACTGTGTCCTGGGAGTGCCTTTTCCTCCTGAGTACTGTAGGTCCTGTTTGGCATTTTCTTCCAGAACAGGCCTTATCACACTGTGTATGTCACTACGATTCTTAAATCTCTCAAACCAACCTTTGCTGGCTTTAAATTCACCAATATGAGCACTAGTTCCAGGCATTTTTCCCTGTTCACCTGGGTGTTAGTCAACTGGTGTGGGTTGCATCCTGGGAGACAAGATTAAGGACCCCAATGGAAATAAGTTAGACAGTCTTCAATGACACTGACTTTTTTGGGTTATCCTGGGTGGAAAATCCTCTGGGGTTAATTGTTTCTTGGTATTCTCAATAAGCCACACCAACAACGGTGCTACAGCAGCAGCAGCAGCAGCTGACAGTGCTACAGCAGCAGCAGACGATGCTACAGCAGCAGCAGATGGTACTACAGCAGCAGCAGCAGCAGCAGCTGATGGTGGTACAGCAGCAGCAGCAGCTGACAGTGCTACAGCAGCAGCAGACGATGCTACAGCAGCAGCAGCAGCAGCTGACAGTGCTACAGCAGCAGCAGACGATGCAACAGCAGCAGCAGACGGTACTACAGCAGCAGCAGCAGCAGCTGACAGTGGTACAGCAGCAGCAGCAGATGACGGTGCTACAGCAGCAGCAGCAGCAGCTGACAGTGCAGCAGCAGCAGCAGCAGCAGCAGCAGCAGCTGTACCACCAATAGTAGCGATGGTTGATTACCTGGAGTTTACCTGGAGAGAGTTCCGGGGGTCAACGCCCCCGCGGCCCGGTCTGTGACCAGGCCTCCTGGTGGATCAGAGCCTGATCAACCAGGCTGTTGCTGCTGGCTGCCCGCAAACCAACGTACGAGCCACAGCCCGGCTGATCAGGAACTGACTTTAGGTGCTTGTCCAGTGCCAGCTTGAAGACTGCCAGGGATCTGTTGGTAATCCCCCTTATGTGTGCTGGGAGGCAGTTGAACAGTCTCGGGCCCCTGACACTTATTGTATGGTCTCTTAACGTGCTAGTGACACCCCTGCTTTTCATTGGGGGGATGGTGCATCGTCTGCCAAGTCTTTTGCTTTCGTAGTGAGTGATTTTCGTGTGCAAGTTCGGTACTAGTCCCTCTAGGATTTTCCAGGTGTATATAATCATATATCTCTCCCTCCTGCGTTCCAGGGAATACAGGTTTAGGAACCTCAAGCGCTCCCAGTAATTGAGGTGTTTTATCTCCGTTATGCGCGCCGTGAAAGTTCTCTGTACATTTTCTAGGTCGGCAATTTCACCTGCCTTGAAAGGTGCTGTTAGTGTGCAGCAATATTCCAGCCTAGATAGAACAAGTGACCTGAAGAGTGTCATCATGGGTTTGGCCTCCCTAGTTTTGAAGGTTCTCATTATCCATGCTGTCATTTTTCTAGCAGATGCGATTGATACAATGTTATGGTCCTTGAAGGTGAGATCCTCCGACATAATCACTCCCAGGTCTTTGACGTTGGTGTTTCGCTCTATTTTGTGGCCAGAATTTGTTTTGTACTCTGTTGAAGATTTAATTTCCTCATGTTTACCATATCTGAGTAATTGAAATTTCTCATCGTTGAACTTCATATTGTTTTCTGCAGCCCACTGAAAGATTTGGTTGATGTCCGCCTGGAGCCTTGCAGTGTCTGCAATGGAAGACACTGTCATGCAGATTCGGGTGTCATCTGCAAAGGAAGACACGGTGCTATGGCTGACATCCTTGTCTACGTCGGATATGAGGATGAGGAACAAGATGGGGGTTTATTATACAACCTGGCCAGCTTGGAGACACGCACTCCACTTTCATACTTATCAATGATCTTTTTCTTCATCTCTATAGTAATTCTCACCCTTATTGCTGTAGGGTTGGCACTAGAAGCTTTCTTGGGGCCCATGGTCACTTATTTTGCAGATAAAATCACCAAAAACACTGTAATAATACGAAATGTTCCGATTGTATGCTTGGATGTTACCGCGGAGGCTGGCTGGTAAACAATGCCACCGGCGGAACATGTGAGCGTGGCTCAGGCTGCACATAGACGCGTCTCGGACGAACAGCGTTGAGCGGGTTTTTTAGCGGTATGCGAGGCAAAATCTTAGCGAAAAAATGTAGCGGTATGCGGATTTAACGTTATGTAAGGCCAATGGTATGCAGGGATCCACTGTAATGTGGTCAGAAATCTGCAATTTGGCCAATTTCACGAAAACTAAAAAATATGACAATTTCAAAATAAGGTCCAGAATGAACAATGCAGACATACCTGGCTCTTAAATAACATTTTCTTTGCTCATCAGCCATGTCTCCAGGCCCCTCTGATATTACTCTTGCTTTCTATTTTGAATTTTTATTCAAACAAAAAATAGAAGACTTACTATTATGCAGACTACTGCAATACTGTAATAATTGTATAAATAACATCAACCCATTCATGACTGCATATTAGAATGGCTAGTTGGACATTTATTGGACAATGGCATCATTTTTTTACTTTTGAACATTGGCAAAAATCAAACATTTCCCCTACTTTGAGCTCCATTTCTAGGCTCTTTTTATAGTAAAATCAATCAAAATCACCTCTGTTTCTATAATATGTTTTCCATTCTATCAAATGAGACCAAGAAAACGAGAATACAACCATAAATACTATACGAAAATAGACCACAAAGTCGGCATTTTAATTAAAAAAAAAACTGTCAGAGTTTTTTTTTTCTCATTATGCACTGCATGCTCCAGGATTTTTTTTATATGGTGCACACTGATCACACAGACCCATTCTCTGACATGTGGGCCTACCAACTTTCTCCTGCTTGATTTGAAGCTGCTAGAATTTATGAGTATATATACGTCAAACACGGTACCTCGTAAGACGTATATATACGGCCGCGACAGTCGAAGGGTTAAGGTACTTTCTGGCATGAACCCAATTAAAATTATATCTATTTCTGTAACATATTTTCCGTTCTATCAAACGAGACCAAAAAAATGAGAATAGTATAACCATACAAATTATACAAAAATGCATTGCAAAGTCGGGTTTACATCATAAACATGGCCGCAGTTTTTTTCTCATTGTGCACTGTGTGCTGCAGAATTTTTTTATATAGTACACACTTACCACACAGACCTATTCTTTCATGTAGGCCCAGATTTACTGGTCACAGCTTATCTGAGTGAGCTAAGTTCACGGTGACTGACAGTGGCTTCAATGCCACTTTTTCTTTTATGGACGATATATAGTGCATGTGCTTTACACAGTGAGAAGCATTTCTTTTATTCATTGGAACCATGGCTAGGGCTAAAAGTGAGCAAGTTATAACAAATGGAGAAAAAGAAATTGGAATGACTTGCGCAACAATTAGCGCCACCAAACAGTAGCGGCAGGTTGGTGTGGAGACCTCTGAAATTTGAAATTATGCTAGCCAAAATTAGTGCCGTATTACTGATGGAGCCGGATTACTGATTGCTGTATTAATGATGGCCAACCTGTACTTACTAATGCCTAATTTAAACCTGACGTAACAGACATCTTTACTCTACTTGGGTACACAGCCATTCATAACTGCAGGCCTGATCAAATGGGGGAAGGTATTGACATCTGCTTCTCTAATTCTCAGCCCAAAATTATCTGTATAAAAAAGTTTGCATATGTAAGACTAATTAACTCGGTTCTGGTATGTTCCATGATAGATTACCTTCTCCAAGTTTTGAACAAATGAAGGGGGGAAATATGTGTGGACAGATGCAACTGGCAGCTTGCCAGAACATATCCATGATCACTGTTTATTAACCCGTAAACGGTCCAAACGTATATATACGTTTTTTCAACATTTGAAAGTATGTAAAAAAATTAGATCTTTTTGTTTTTCTACATTTGAAAATGTGTAAAAAAGTTTGATCTGCTTTTTTTTTGTTGTATTTGAAAATATGTATAAAAAACTAGATCTACTTTTGTAGCACTACACATGTGAACGTAGATCTGCTTGGACCGTTTACGGGTTAAGCAAATAGTATATCAGATGCAGCAGTAACTGCACACTTCCCTTAATGTCACAATTGTAATACATTTTACAATATTGTACAATAGTATTACGTATAACGATAAATAAAATAGTAATTATTACCCTTTACAATGAAAAGTAGTTCTTTGGTATGGAAACAGTCAACTTTTTTTTAATAATTAAACCTAATAAACAGCAATACCCAAATTTGCACAGATACATGTTATTCAAAGTTTATTTTCTATAAGGGTTACAATGCTGAGTTTACAGAATTTGGTTATTGTGTGGTTTACATGTAGTAAAGTACTAATTACAGAGGGTGCCACTTAACCCCCTCTCCTGTATACATTACTAAATTTAAAAAGAAACTTATATTTTTCTTTTTGGGCCACCCTGCCTCGGTGGGATACAGCCAGTGCAATGGAAAAAAGAAGATATGTTATACTCTCACAAGAAGTTATTCCAACTTCATTTTGAAACATTTTCACCCTTTACCCTTTTCTGAAGTTGAGTGTTTTTTTTTTTTTAATTCTAATTTGTGTACTTTTAAGATTTTTCTTAAATATTTTTTTCATTGTATTTCAGGTGTCAGGAATTATGTGCAACACAGTGTCCCCCATGCAGGAAGACTTACAAGCAGTGTCCTCATCAACCTTTTAACAAGTGTGGAGCTCGACTGGTACCATGTCGGGTATGTGGGTAAAATTCATACAGTACAGTGGACCCCCGGTTTACGATATTGTTTCATTCCAGAAGTATGTTCAGGCGCCAGTACTGACCGAATTTGTTCCCATAAAGAATACTGTGAATTAGATTAGTCCATTTCAGACCCCCAAACATACACATACAAACGCACTTACATAAATACACTTACATAATTGGTCGCATTGGGAGCTGATTGTAAACCGGGGGTCCACTGTATTGCCACCCTGGCCATTACCAAAAAAAAAAAGTAAGATAGCCCAAAGAAAGATGCTCATATCCATTGATCATTATATAACTATCTTGCTAGAAGTGTGTGGACATAACAGTTTAATTGGCCAGAACAATAATATTTTGCCTCTGGAATGTGAGATTCATTTAACTGTTGTCATAAAACCTTTATCACTTGAATCCGTCACACCTTCCTAGGTGAAATACCACTTCATCATCAGTCCAACCCAGATTCATGCACTTAGTCAACCTATCTTCCTCCAGCCTTTCTAATAACTAAACAATCTCAACTTCTCTGCTCCCAGAATTATAACTTTATGTACTATCATACTGTTATGGTTGTAGGTTAATGAAAGCCAGAGTAACAATAACTAATGTACTCTTAATGGCCCGGCTCGACAACAACCCCACTATAAAAGAATGAACATAACACACAAAGTATTTAATCCTCTCACTGCTCCCAACACCTTACATTCCTCCTTTTCTAAATTACCTTATATCGTCACAACAGGTGGAATGGTTACCATATGAAGATTAGCTCATTATCCAAACTGGAGTATACCTGGAGGGAGTTCCAGGGGTCAACGCCCCCATGGCCCAGTCCGTGATCAGGCCTCATGGTGGATCAGGGCCTGACCAGCCAGGCTGTTAATGTTGGCCGCATGCAACCCAATGTACGAACCACAGCCTGGCTGGTCAGGTACTGACTTTAGGTGCCTGTCCAGTCAGTGCCTTCTTGAAGTCAGCCAGGGGTCTATTGGTAATCCCTCTTATGTATGCTGGGAGGCAGTTGAACAGTCTTGGGCCCCTGACACTTATTGTGTTGTCTCTTATCGTGCTAGTGGCACCCCTGATTTTCATTGGGGGGATGTTGCATTGTCTGCCAAGTCTTTTGCTTTCATAGGGAGTGATTTTCGTGTGCAAGTTTGGTACTAATCCCTCTAGGATTTTCTAAGTGTATGTACAGTGGAACCCCGGTTAACGATATTTTTTCACTCCAGAAATATGTTCAGGTGCCAGTACTGACCGGATTTGTTCCCATAAGAAATATTGTGAAGTAGATTAGTCCATTTCAGACCCCCAAACATACATGTACAAACGCACTTACATAAATACACTTGCATAATTGGTCGCATTCGGAGGTAATCGTTATGCGGGGGTCCACTGTAATCATGTACATATCTTTCCTGCCTGCATTCTAGGGCGTTCAGGTTGAGGAACTTCAAGCGGTCCCAGTAATTGAGGTGTTTCATCACAGTTATGTGTGCCATGAAGGTTCTCTATACATTTTCTAGGTCAGAAATTTCTCTCTGCCTTGAAAGGTGGTGTTAGTGTGCAGCAATATTCCAGCCTAGATAGAACAAGCGACCTGAAGAGTGTCATCATGGGCTTGGCATCCCAGGTTTTGAAGGTTCTCATTATTCATCCTGTCATTTTTCTAGCAGATGTGATTGATACAATGTTATGGTCTTTGAAGGTGAGATCTTCTGACATGATCACTCCTAGGTCTTTGACATTAGTTTTTCGCTCTATTGTGTGGTTGGAATTTGTTTTATACTCCGATGAAGTTTAAATTTCCTCATGCTTTCCATATCTGAGTAATTTAAATTTATCATCATTGAACGTCATATTGTTTTTTGTGACCCATTTAACCCTTTCAGGGTCCACAGGCCCTCTCAGAGACTTATTCTCAGGGTCCCTCAAATTTAAAAAAAAAAAAAAATATTTTTTTCTTATGAAAAGATAGAGAATCTTTTCCCAATCATAATAATACAAAAGTATGAAATTTGATGGAAAACTTACAGAATTATGCTCTTGCGAAGTTAGTGGCATCGGCGATTTTGCCCACTTTGAGCCATATTTTTGGCCAATTCCAATGTACTAGTTCACAAAAATCATAACTATTCCACTAAAATTTCATTTTTTCTATCGAATGAGTACAAGAAACCACCAATTTACCGATTTCAACTATCCAATAAAGTGGTCAGAATTTAGCAATTTTGCTAATTTCACACAAATTTCAAAAGATGCCAATTTTCAAATAGGGTCCAGAATAAACAAGAAAGACATTCCTGGCACTAAAATAACATTTCCTCTGTTCATTAGTCATGTCCCCAGGCCCCACTTACATTTTTTTTGCTTTCCACTTTGAATTTTTATTCTCACAAAAAAAATAAGATTTACTGTTATGCAGACTACTGCATTAGTGTAGAAATGGTATAAATAATATTGGCACACTTGTGAAAGAATATTAGACTCACCAGTTGATGTGTATTGGACACTTAGCATGATTTGTTTACTTTTGAGCTTTGGTTAAAATCGAACATTTCTGCTACTTTGAGCTCAATTTCAAGGTACTTTTCATTGTAAAACCAGTCAAAATCATCTCAATTTCTGTAATATGTCTTCCATTCTATACAATGAAACCAGGAAAACTAGAATACAACAATAAATACCATACGAAAATACAGTGCCAAGTCTCTGTTTCAATCCAAAAACACGGTCAAAGTTTTTTTTTCTCATTACGCACTGTGTGCTGCAGGATTTTTTTTATACTGTGCACACTGACCACATAGACCCATTCTTTCATATGTAGGCCTACCAGCTTTCTCTCACTAGATTTGAAGGCGCTAGAATTTATGAGTACTAGTATGTCATGGGCACTAGTGCGTAAGCCGTACTAGTACGTCCGAAACCCTGAAAGGGTTAAAGATTTGGTTGATGTCCACCTGGAGTCTTGCAGTGTCTTCAATGAAGGACACTGTCATGCAAACTTGGGTATCATTTGCAATGGAAGACACTGAATTGTGGCTTGTATCCCTGTCTATGTCCAATATGAGGATGAGGAACAAGATGGGAGTGAGTACTGTGCCTTGTGGAACAGAGCTTTTCGCAATAGCCACCTCAGACTTTACTCTGTTGACTACTACTATTTGTGTTCTATTTGTTAGGAAATTATAGATCCATCTACCATCTTTTCCTTTTATTCCTTTATCACACATCTTGTGTGCTATTACAACATGGTCACACTTGTCAAAGTCCTGAGGTACAACCTCTCCTCTCACACTGCTGTTTTTTTTATCGAACCTCCCAGAAGGTTCTTCCTGCATGGTAACCTGAGCCTTAAATTTATTATCACTATTAACCCCTTGACTGTCATAACCCCCAATCCTGAGGTGTCTCCTGGTGTCGCAAATTTTAAAAAACAAAAACATATTTTTTCTTATGAAATGATAAGAGAATCTTTTCCCAATTGTAATGACACCAAAAAATGAAATTTGATGGGAGAACTGATGGAATTACGCTCTCGTGAAGTTAGCGACCTCAGCGATATTTACAAATCGGCGATTTCGCCCACTTTGAGCCCTATTTTCGACTAATTCCATTGTTCCAGTTGACCAAACTCATAGCTATTTCTTTAGAACTCCATTTTTTCTATCGATTGAGTACAAGAAACTGTGCATTTACTGATTTCAACTACCCAATAACATGATCAGAAATTAGCAATTTGGCCAATTTCACAAAAAATAAAAAATATGACAGTCAAAATAAGGTCCAGAATGAACAATACAGACATTCCTGGCTCTAAAATAACATTTTCTTTGTTCTTCAGTCACGTCTCCAGGCCCCTCTGATATTACTCTTGCTTTCTATTTTGAATTTTTATTCAAGCAAAAATAGAAGATTTACTGTTATGCAGACTACTGCAATACTGTAATAATTGTACAAATAATGTTAACCCATTCATGACTGCATATTAGAATGGCTAGTTGGACATTTATTGGACAAAGACATCCTTTGTTTACTTTTGAACATTGGCAAAAATCAAACATTTTCCCTACTTTGAGCTCCATTTCAAAGTTCTTTTTATAGTAAAACCAATCAAAATCACATCAGATCTATAATATGTTTTTCATTCTATCAAATGAGACCAAGAAAACGAGAATACAACCATAAATACTATACAAAAATGGACCACAAAGTTGGCATTTTAATTAAAAAAAAACAGTCGTAGTTTTTTTTTCTCATTATGCACTGCATGCCCCAGGATTTTTTTATATGGTGCACACTGAACACGCAGACCCATTCTCTCACATGTGGGCCTACCAGCTTTCTCCTGCTTGATTTGAAGCCACTAGAATTTATGAGTATATATACATCAAACACGGTACCTTGTAAAATGTATATATACGACCAAAACAGTCAAAGGGTTAACTATTGTGGGCAGTTCCTCTAAACCACTCCTTACAGCTTCTGGTACTATTGGAAGCATTGTTTGTTCTCCACTCCTAAACCTTGGCATGAGCTGATGTATATGCCTTTTCCATATATTACCAAAACTTCTAACAATGTAATTCCTGACCCTTAATACCTCCACAATCTTTTCTTCTACCAAAGGGTCACCTTTCCCAAATTTTTTTGGCATACACAGCATCATCAACTTTAAATTGCTTTGCCTCTCCTTGAAGTTCACCAGGAGGCATGTTAGGCAATGAATTGTGTTCCTTAACATGACGTTTGACAGCCACTAATAGGACTTTAACATTCCTATTAACCGTCATTTCTTCTGGTGTCTTACTAGTGGAGGAATGAGCAGTTTTCCTATGGTTATAAAAGAACCTACATAATATGGTATTGAGAGATCCTTTTGTAAATGTGTGTAATCCTTCCTTCAATGTCCTTACTGCCTCCTCTGCCAGACCATTTGATGATGGATGGTTTGGGGCTGGAGTATCATGTTCAGTACTATCCTTACTAAAGAAGGCTTCCAGCTCTTGTGATACAAAGTATGCAGCATTACCTGACACAACTGTCTAGTAACCCAAAATTACAAAAAGATTTCCTCAGTAACTCAGTAGTAACTGTTGATGTTATGGAACGAGTTACTTGCACATCTAAGAATTTTGAAAAAGAATCTACAATTGCCAAAAAATGTTTGCCCTCAACTGGGCCTGCTTAGTCTATATGCAATCTAGACCATGGTTTGCCAGTGCTGGGCAAAAATAGGACAGGAGATGAAATTGACTTAAAATTCTTAAAATAAATCTGGCCATTCTTTGTAATTTCCACAATATCTTGGTCCATCTTTGGCCATCAGACCCATTTCCTTGCTTATACTTTAATAGCATTGATACCATTATGACCTGAAGGAGGGGTGTTAATGTTGCAGTTTAAAAACTAGTGTAAAGCACCCTTCTGGCAAGACAGTGATGGAGTGAATGATGGTGAAAGTTTTTCTTTTTCGGGCCACCCTGCCTTGATGGGAATCGGCCAGTGTGATAATAATAAAAAAAAATAACCATTATGACCCATATGTAAATGCTCAAATACCTTACATCTTAATTCTACAGGCACTACTACTATATTCCTATACAGTATTACATCATCATGAATGGTCAGATCTAATTTGACTGAATTATAGTCAGATAGACGTGCACTGTTCTTACACCACCCATATTTAACCCTTTCAGGGTCCATGCCATAGATCTATGGCTCACGAACAGTGTCCAGAATATCTTGCTGTCAATTTTGTCAAGGTTGGGAACCAAAGCAATCATAGTACTAGGGGGAGAGAGCACAACTTTGTAGTACCCACAGTCAGTGGCCAGGCTTCAAACACCTTTTATTGTACAGCAATAAAGGAATGGAACAGACTACCCACAAATGTCACGGCCAGTCATAGCTTGAACCAGTTCAAGAAGACTGCCAAAAAGTGTCTGATGAATGAAGCAACAGAAAGGGAGGGGAATGATTTTCTATTTTTTAGCTAAAATACGTGTAAATTTTACCTTATCCCTAGTAATGACCCTCGTATTGTAGATAGTCTTAATGACCCTCGTGTAGTAGATAGTCTTTTTAGTATGATAATAAGATGTTATCTTCATTATAGAATAATAAGAAAATATTATAACCTTTATATTATAATAATAAGGTAAAAGGACCCCAATGGAAATAAGTCACTCTGTCTGACTTTTTTGGGTTATCCTAGGTTCTCTACACATATGCTGCTATGTATGATAATTCTATGTAACTGTATTGTGTATACCTGAATAAATTTACTTACTTACTTACTTACTTACGTTCAGGGTCCAAACCGTAGATCTACGCCACGAGCTCAGCTCACTCTGATAAGTTGTGAGCAGTAAATTTGGACCTAGATATGAGAGAAAACAAATCCTGCAGCACACAGTGCATAATGAGAGAGAAAAAGCTGAGACTGTAATTTTTGATTAAAACAGCGACTTTGCAGTGTTTTTTCATACATTTTTTATAGTTGTATTTGCAATTTTTTTTGTCTCATTTGATAGAATGGAAGATATACTACAGAAATAGAGATGATTTTGATTGGTTTTAGTACTGGAAATTGCTTGAAACTGAGCTCAAAGTAGCAGAAATATTAAACTTTTGCCGATGCTCAAGAGTAAACAAATGACCTCACAAGTCTAATACACATCAGCTGGTGGGTCTAATATACATTCACAAATGTGGTGATATTATTTATATAATTATTACAGTATTGCATAATAGTAAATCTTCTATTTTTTGGTTTGAATAAAAATTCATTATGTGAATAAAAAATCAAAATGGAATTCATTTGTAAAGCCTGAAAATGTAACTAATGAACAGAGGAAATGTTAGTTTAATGCCAGGAATGTCTGTCTTGTTTATTCTGGACCCTATTTTGAAATTGGAATATTTTGAACTTTGCATTAAATTGGCCAAATTACCAATTTCCAATCACTTTATTTTGTGGTTGAAACAGTTGACTTGGTGATTTCTTGTGCTCAATCAATAGAATAAAAGTAATACTAGTGAAATAGCTAAGAATTTGGTTGACTGGAATATTGTAATTGGCCTAAAATGGGAGTCAAAGTCGGCAGAATCGCCGATGCGTAAATATCGCCGACACATCAAAATTTGCGAGGGCATAATTTCGTCAATTTTCCATAAAATTTTGTACTTTTTGTTTTATGATCTTCAGAAAAAGATTCTCTACCATTTCATAAGAAAAAATAACAAAATTTTTTTTTTTAAATTCTTGAACCCTGGTGCACACTCTGAAATTTGGCCTCTGGACCCTGAAAGGGTTAACATTATTTACTACACCTATCATCCGACTTACGACCGAGTTCGGTTCCGAGAAACCGGTCATAAGTCAAAATGGTCGTAAGTCGAACTTTACTACTGAATATCAAAAAAACATTTTTGTAATGACTTTATTTTATTGTTTTATTTTGGTATTTCATGTTTTACTTTACTTTTTATGTTGTTAGTACTGTATTTTATACTGTAAGGTTTAGGATAAACACTGTGTACAACACAAATAGTTGTTTATTTCCCAGAAATTTGGCATGAAAAACACGGTCTTAAGTCGAGTGGTCGTAAGTCGAGCAGATCGTAAGTCGGATGGTAGGTGTACTTGGGATAATAGAGCATCTATCCCAGTTTCCTCTTTGATTTTGTCAAATGAGATATTTTGTAAGTCTAGAGACTCCACTAATCTTACATATTCCGCAGGTGTACCTGACTAATCTTACGTATTCTGTAGGTGTACCTGACTCTAAGCTATGATCTTAAATAGGTAATCTACTAAATGCATCTGAAATAACATTTTCCTTGCCAGTCTTGAATAACAATTCATAATCATACTTAGCTAATATCAGATCCCAATGCTGAATTCTGGCATTTATACTTGCTACAATATGTTTTTCTTTTCCAAATAAACCTAGGAATGGTTTATGATCTGTGTGAGCAACAAACTTTCTCCCTAGCAAAAAATATCTGAATTTCTTAACATCATACAGTAAAGCTAGACCTTCTTTATCAAGTTGAGAATAATTCTGTTCTGCTGGAGAAAGTTTCTTACTAGCAAACTATACAGGTTTTTCATGGCCATTTACTTACTGAATTATCACACATGCAACACCTACAGAGGAAGCATCAACTTCAATTATTAATGGATGCTCTCCTGTAAAATTAGTCAACAAAGCTGAACCCTCTAATTGTTTTTTAATCCATTGAACAGCCTCCTCTTCCACTAAAGACCACTCAAATCATACAATGGTGCCAAAATTATAGAAAAACTTCTAATGAATTTACAATAATATGTCACCATCCCCACAAAGGACTGAACTTCTCCTATGGACTCAGGTGAAGGTAAATTCACAAGAGCCTCAACCTTCTTAGAAGAAGGTTTAATACCTTCCCCTGAAATTCCATACCCCAGATACTCAGTATAACTGGTTTTCAACACTGACTTATGTTTATTCAGTACTACATTATGCTCTTGTAAAATACTCAACACCTGCCTGAGTCTATCATCATGCTCAGCTTCTGTGGCACCACATATTATGATATCCAAATAGGATGCTACTCCTTCCAATTTAACAAACAATTGGGAAATGAATTTTTGGAAAATGCCATGTGGGTATTAATTACTAAAAATTGTTGGCTCCTCTCATCTACAGGTATCTGTAAATAAGCATCCTTTAAATCTAATTTTGTAAACATTTTGCCTTTACCCACTACAGACAATAATTTCTCAATCCTGGATAAAGGATCTCTTTCACAATTAATTTGTTGATTTACATGTTTAAAACCTCCAAGCAGACTCATAGACTTAGTCAGCCTTTAATACTTGTACAATAATGCTTTCTGCACTAATTTTTCTAATTCTTCCTCAGTCATTTCTTTGTGAAAGAATGGTATTAGCCTCGCTTTCACAAACTTAGGGACAGCATTACTTTTCACATGAATTGTGGCCACAATGCTGGAGATAGGTTTACTAGAATCTACTCTAAACCATACCCCCGGCCGGGATTGAACCCGCGGTCATAGAGTCTCAAAACTCCAGCCCGTCGCGACGGGCTGGAGTTTTGAGACTATGACCGCGGGTTCAATCCTGGCCGGGGGTATGGTTTGTTTGCAATCGTGTCATTACGATTTCTTGAGTCATCTACTCTAAAATTATCTAACATTTCTTCAACACTCTCCAGTTTGTTAATTTTGGTAGATTCATCAAAACCAGCAAGGTAAATTCCTACCTTTTTCATTAGATTTTTTTCCACACAAGTTACTGTTGTGTGGCTTCACAACATAAAACACTTGTGATACCTCTAAATTATTATAGCTTATGGGCAAAACAACCTTTCCCTAAAGGTTTATTTTCCAATTATCATATGTAGTTACCTTCCTGGAACATGGTTTAATGTGCCCTTTTACTGCCTCTACCCAGTTTTTGGATAATGTCAAGATGGATGCCCCTTTGTCAATCTCAAAAGGCATCGTTTTATTGTTAATAATATACCCATATTGGTCTGCCTTCACGGAAAACACTTTATCCTCTACACTACAGCATATAAACTCATCACTTCCTCATCTGCTGAACTATTTTCTCCATCAAGCATCTTAACTGTCTTTGTTCTAGTACATTTTGGTGACTGCTGTTTCATTACTGTCTCCTTTTTGTCTATACACGATTTTGATACAACCTTAGGAGACATTTTTGATGATTTCTCTCTACACACACTTCTCAAGTGACCTTTCTTATGACACTTATTACAGGAAAAATCTTTAAACCTACAAGTACTACTACTATGCTTGAACCCACAATGTTTACATGTCATAGCATTAATCACTTGCACCTCAGGAACAGTGTTCTGATCTCTAACAAATGCCTGTTCCAAGTTCAAAAGTTTGTCAAATATTTTAGCAGATTGCATACTTTGCAAATCCAAATTTTCTGCAACTAAGTTAGGAAAATAAACTTCATCCACACTGCCATAAATAACTGGTCCCTCACTCTGGGGTCAAATTGACCCCCAAAGTTAAAATTCACAGTCAACACTTTTAAATCTGTATATAATTCATACAAGGACTTATCATATCATTTCTTCCTCTGCTGAAATGCTAACAAACTGTGGTGGTAGGCTGGTTTCACTGCATAATAACTTTTTAGCAGTGGCAGCTTGTCCATAGGAGCTGTAGAGCTGCAGTCCCCCCAGATGCTCACTGCCAGACATATGACTTCATCAATCTTATGCTAAAATAATTTGCAACTGACAAATATCTTAGGGGAAAAATGTGTTGTATGTTGTTTTCAATGTATTTATAAGTTATTTTTTTTTTTTTGGTTGAAACAAAATAAAAAATTATTAAAAATAGAAGTTAGATACTGTACGATAGTATAGGTGTTACTGGTGTTACATCTGGCAGTGAGGAGCTGCATTCGATGCAGCACACATCCAGTTGCAATCGGTCTGTTTATGGTGTGAGTATGCTCGTTGTAACATGTGGCTGGTATTGGTGTTGGTAGCCGTTTAAATTCCTTTCAATTGCTTTAAATTTAATTACCATTTGATAAATGATGGCAGTGGAAACTAGAGTAAACTCAGTTAAATATTTACAGACTATTAACTTTTCGCAGTTGATTTTAAGTGAAAAGTAAAGATAAAAGAAAAAGGATGACATACACCAGTTTTATCCATTCTACTAAAATGTACAAGCAGGAGCAAAGAATATATGCACTAGTTTAACATCAGTGTTTACCAGAAAAGTGAATGGCTTTGTGGCTGTGACAAAAAGAGTGCTTTATTCTGTTTTCCATGCTTACTATTTGGTGGAGAGACTTAATGGACAAAAACTGGCATGGCTGACTTGAGGCATTTACCACAAAATGTAATGAAACAAGAGCAGTCAACCAAGCATATAAATAACATTATTGATTTGTCAGTGCTGGGTAAAGTGAAAATTGTAGCTCAAATTGATTCAACATACAAAAAAAAAAAACGAATCAGAAAAACTTATTGACTTGCTAGAGATGATAAAGGACAATCATCTGCAGTCAACATTTTCAGAAACTGCCAAGCTGTTAAAAATTTTAATAACTCCAATGACAACAGCAGAAGCAGAAAGATGTTTTTCAACCTTGAAAAGAATCAAAACTTTTTTTTGCAGTACAGCGACGAATTAAAAATTGACTGCTCTAGCAATGATATCGATTGAAAACATGATAACAGAAATGAAAGATTTTAATGAAAAAGTTATAAACCATTTTGTGACATCAAAAAATCAACGCTCGGATTTTATTTTCATATACAGTTGTAACATGATCACCTCAGCTAGCCATATCTCCACCAGCAGGACTGGGACGACCTCTATGGGTACATACGTGTGAACACTCATTATTAAATTTATTTTGGAAATAAATAGTATAAAATACCGACACAAAGAATTATAAACACACATGCGGTATAATGTGATCCTTTATTGGCAATGTTTTGCCCACACAGTTGGCTTTTTCTGTTTCTGACTTGAAAAAGCCCACTGTGTGGGTGAAACGTTGTCAACAAAGGATCACATTATACTGCATATGTGCTTATATTTCCATTAAATTTATTTTAATTTTAAAAATTCTTACTTTAACCCTTTCAGAGTTGGTGCCGTACTAGTATGGCTTGCGTGCCAGGGTTGGTGCCATACTAGTACGCATAAATTCTAACGCCTTCAAATCTAGCGAGAGAAAGCTGGTAGGCCTACATATGAAAGAATGGGTCTATGTGGTCAGTGTGCACAGTATAAAAAAAAATCTGCAGCACACAGTACATAATGAGAAAAAAAAAACTCCAACCATGTTTTTGGTTTAAAAAAGCGACTTTGCAGTGTAATTTTTGTATGCTATTTATGGTTGTATTCTAGTTTTCCTGGTCTCATTTTTTAGAATGGAAGACATATTACGGAAAATAAGATGATTTTATTACATAAAATGAGATGATTCACAATGAGAAGTACCTTGAAATTGAGCTCAAAGTAGCAGAAATGTTCGATTTTTGCCAAAGTTCAAAGGTAAACAAATCATGCCATGCATCCAATACACGTCAACTGGTGAGTCTAATATTCTTCACAAGTGTGCTGATATTATTTATACCATTTCAACACCATTTCTACACTTATGCAGTACAGGTCCGCCATTACAAATCCGGCAATCAGTTATTCGGTTCCTTCAGGTATTCGGCACTAATTTTGGCTAGCATAATTTCAAATTTCCAGTGTCGCCACACCAACCTGCTGGTACTGTTTGGTGGCGCTACTTGCTGAAAAAGTCATTCCAATTTGTTTTTCTCCATTTATTGTTTTAACCTGCTTAATTTTAGCCCTAGCCATGGTTCCAATGAATAAAAGAAATGCTTCTCATTATGTAAAGCACCTACACAGTACATTATCCATTAAAGACAAGGTGGCTTTGAAGCCACTGTCGGTTGTCATGAGCTCAGTCTCATGAAGCAGGAGAATATGCTTTATTATTACGCTATTATCAACACTACAGCTTATTTGCCTATCACAATTGATCTAATATGACATAATAAACAATATAAATAACATAAAACATCTTAAATACTCCAGAATGAATAATTGGCATAACACCGAGCAGTTCGACGGAGGTATGAAGAGGATATGGTATACAAATACCATTCTCCTATCCCTGTCTTGGTGGCTTATATTAGAGAAAACAGAGTGTAGCACAGGGCTAACTGTCATATACACTTGTACTGCACCATAAACCTGAAACACAAAAAATTTTCTCCCTATAGATTATCACACATAGCAGCATATGTGTAGAGAACCTAGGATAACCCAAAAAAAAGTCAACATGGCTTATTTTTAGTACCTGGCTTGACTTAGCCATATATGATTTTTGGTAAATATTCGATTCCCAGCCAGGATAGAAACATTAGGCGTGCTTCTTTACACCTGTTGTCTATGTTTACCCATCAGTAAATGGGTACCTGAGTGTTAGCCGACTAGTGTGGATGTTATCCTGGGACACTGACCTAATTTTCTTGAAATATTCTGCATAACAAACGGCTTTCTATACAGTAGTATGTCATTCAATTCAATTCAATTCAAACTTTATTCTCTATAAGTATTACAATGCTGAGTTTACAGAATTTGGTTATTGTGTGGTTTACATGTAGTAAAATAATAATTACAGAGTGTACCACTAGAACGCCTAGCATGGCTAGGCATTTCGGGCAGACTTATAATAAATCTTAGGTTTAAAATGTTACAGAATTATGAGATAAGTTGGTATTATGGCTAAGTGACTAAATACTAGTTGTGAGTTTAGCAATGTGAATGCTTTTGTTTTGGCACTATACATAGTTTCAGTATTGGAGTATCACAGGCCAACTTTTGACTAGTTAAGATTCATTATTTTGAGATTGAGATTGATATTTCTGTTTATGGTCAAATGGGTGAGTGAGTGTAAGTGTGAACCACCAGGTGGTATTCGTATTATTAGTTGACAGGGTGTATCAGGGAGATAAGATGTTTTCTGATGGTAGTTTTGAAGGTGATGAATGTGTCTGCAGTTTTGGAATTTTCAGGTAGGGTGTTCCAGATTTTAGGGCCTTTGACATACATTGAATTTTTGTAAAGGTTTAGTCGGACACGGGGAATGTCATAGAGATGTTTGTGTCTGGTGTTGTGCCTGTGGGTTCTGTCACAACTATCAAGAATGCATTTTAGGTCAAGGTTAATATTGGAATTTAAGGTCCTGTAGATGTAGATTGCACAGTAGTAAGTGTGGATATACTGAACAAATAGTAAGTGTAGATCTATGAAGAGTGGGGGGGTGTGTTGCCAGGGATGGGATTTAGTGATTATTCTTACTGTGGCTTTTTGTTGGGTTATTGATTTCAGCTAGGCCTGTATACCTTGTACATGCATGTGTAGTAAATAAAGATATTATTAACATTATTATTATTATTATTATTACAGTGGACCCCCGCATAACGCTATTAATCCGTTCCTGAGAGCTCAATGTTATGCGAAATTATCGTTAGGCAAATTAATTTTACCCATAAGAAATAATGGAAATCAAATTAATCCGTGCAAGACACCCAAAAGTATGAAAAAAAAAAAATTACCACATGAAATATTAATTTTAATACACACAAACTTAAGAAAACATGCACAGTTACATGACACTTACCTTTATTGAAGATCTGGTGGTGATTGATGGGATGGGAGGAGGGGAGACTGGATGGTTTTAGTGTTTAGAAGGGGAATCCCCTTCCATTAGGGCTTGAGGTGTCAAGTCCTTTTCTGGGGTTGCTTCCCTTCTTCTTTTAATGCCACTAGGACCAGCTTCAGAGTCACTGGACTTCTGTCGCACAACATATCTGTCCATAGTGGCCTGTACCTCTCGTTCCTTTATGACTTTCCTAAAGTGTTTCACAACAGTGTGAGTGTAATAGTCACCAGCACGGCTTGCAATAGCTGTCTGAGGGTGATTTTCATCCATGAAGGTTTGCACTTCAAGCCACTTTGCACAGATTTCCTTAATCTTTGAAGTAGGCAACTTCTTCAATTTCTCTCTCCCCTCCTCCGAAGCAATTTCCTCAGGTGTGGCCTCTTGCTGTTGAAGTTGATCTAGCAGCTCATCAGTGGTTAGTTCTTCATTGTCCTCCTCCACCAACTCTTCCACATCCTCCCCACTAACCTCCAACCCCAAAGACTTCCCCAATGCCACAATTGATTCCTCAACTGGCATACTCCCCTGAGGGTTAGCCTCAAATCCTTCAAAATCCCTTTGGTCTACACATTCTGGCCACAGTTTCTTCCAAGCAGAGTTCAAGGTCCTCTTAGTCACTCCCTCCCAAGCCTTACCTATGAGGTTTACACAATTGAGGATATTAAAGTGATCTCTCCAAAACTCTCTTAGAGTCAATTGAGTTTCTGAGGTCACTACAAAGCACCTTTCAAACAGAGCTTTTGTGTACAGTTTTTTTAAGTTTGCAATAACCTGCTGGTCCATGGGCTGTAGGAGAGGAGTGGTATTAGGAGGCAAAAACTTGACCTTAATGAAGCTCATGTCCCCACAAAGTCGCTCTGCCAAGTCTGTAGGATGACCAGGGGCATTGTCTAACACCAGGAGGCACTTAAGGTCTAATTTCTTTTCAGTTAGGTAATTTTTCATAGTGGGGGCAAATGCTTGGTGTAACCAGTCATAGAAAAAGTCCCTAGTGACCCATGCCTTATTGTTTGCCCTCCACAGCACACACAAATTAGCCTTGAGGATATTCTTTTGCCTGAATGCTCTGGGAGTTTCAGAGTGATACACTAATAAAGGCTTCACTTTGCAATCACCACTAGCATTGGCACACATCAGAAGAGTAAGCCTGTCTTTCATAGGCTTATGTCCTGGGAGTGCCTTTTCCTCCTGAGTAATGTAGGTCCTGCTTGGCATTTTCTTCCAAAACAGGCCTGTTTCGTCACAATTAACCCTTAAATGGTCCAAACATATATATACGTTTTTTCAACATCTGAAAGTATGTAAAAAAAATGTAGAACTTTTTTTTTTGTTTTACATGTGAAAACATGTAAAAAAAACTTTTATTTACATTTTTTGTTATATTTGAAAATATGTAAAAAAAAAGCAGATCTACTTTTGTAGCATTATGAATTTGAACATCGATCTGTTTGGATCATTTAAGGGTTAAACACTTGTTCAGGTTTCAGTTCTTCACTGTCTATGTACTCCTTGAATTCCTGCATATACAGTGGACCCCCACATAACGATTACCTCCAAATGCGACCAATTATGTAAGTGTATTTATGTAAGTGCGTTTGTACGTGTATGTTTGGGGGTCTGAAATGGACTAATCTACTTCACAATATTCCTTATGGGAATAAATTCGGTCAGTACAGGCACCTGAACATACTTATTGAGTGAAAAAATTTCGTTAACCGGGGGTCCACTGTATTTTTCAGCTGCTATTTGGTCCGAGCTGGCACCCTCACCATGCCTTATCACACTATGTATGCCACTACGCCTCTTAAATCTCTCAAACCAACCTTTGTTGGCCTTAAATTCACTCGCATCACAACTAGTTGCAGGCATTTTTCTAATTAAATCCTCGTGCAACTTCCTAGCCTTTTTACTTATGATCGCTTGAGAGATGCTATCGCCTGCTATCTGTTTTTTGTTTATCCACACCAATAACAGTCTCTCAACATCTTCCATCACTTGCGATCTCTGTTTCAAAAGCACAGTTAAACCTTTGGCAAGAACAGCTTCCTTGATTGCCGTTCTCTTGGACACAATAGTAGCGATGGTTGATTGGGGTTTACTATACAACCTGGCCAGCTCGGAGACACGCACTCCACTTTCATTCTTAGCAATGATCTCTTTCTTCATCTCCATAGTAATTCTCACCTTTATTCCTGTAGGGTTGGCACTAGAAGCTTTCTTGGGGCCCATAGTCACTTATTTTTCAGGTGAAATCAGTATAAAAAGGCTGTAATAATACGAAATGTTCCTATTGTATGCTTGAATGTTACCGCGGAGGCTGGCTTGTAAACAATGCCACTGGCAGAACAAGTGAGGCTTGCTCAGGCCGCATGGATGCGTCTCGGACAAATCGCGTTGAGCGAATTTTTTAGCGCTATGCGAGGCAAAATTTTATTAAGTGTATTCTAACCTAACCACTCTGTAATTCGGCAAACTCAGTAATCCGGCACACTACAGGTCCCAATGATGCCGGATTTGTGATGGAGGACCTGTAGTCTGCATAACATGAATCTTCTATTTTTTGTTAGAATAAAAATTCAAAGTGGAAAGCAAAAGAAATGTAACAGAGGTCTGGGGACGTGAGTAATGAACAGAGGAAATGTTATCTTAGTGCCTGGAATGTCTGTCTTGTTTATTCTGGACCCTATTTGGAAATTGGCATCTTGAAATTTGTGTGAAATTCAGAAAATTACCTATTTCTGATTACTGTACTGGATAGTTGAAATCAGTAAATTGGTGGTTTCTTGTACTCATTCAATAGAAAAAATGGATTTCTAGCGAAAAAGGTATGATACTTGTCGACTGGTACATTGGAATTAGCCGAAAATAAGGCTCAAAGTGGGCGAAATCACCGATGTGTAAACA
This sequence comes from Cherax quadricarinatus, assembly GCF_038502225.1. Lineage (NCBI taxonomy): Eukaryota > Metazoa > Arthropoda > Malacostraca > Decapoda > Parastacidae > Cherax > Cherax quadricarinatus. The sequence continues at coordinate 13,220,003 of NC_091379.1, forward strand.
TCATCGAGACTGCTAACTTTGCGAGAGCCTAATTCCGTAAGTTTTCCCTCAAATTTCATACTTTTGGTGTCATTATGATCAGGAAAAGATTTTCTATCTTTTCATGATAATTTTTTTTTTTTCGAAAAATTTCTGACCTTGAAAACAAGTTTAGGAGAGGGCCTGCCTACCCTGAAATGGTTAATAACGTTTATTATGCTGTTCTATGAGGCTTGCAGTCATGCAATCCCTCCATTCTATTTTTTGACGAGCCGCCGCTACCAAGTCATCATAGCTCTTTGTGTGTGGTTAATCTGCTGCACACACATTACCTAAAACACTAGGTTTATGATCCCAGGGGCACTAGCAAGAAGTTCCTCTTATTATCGTGCTCTTTAATTCCCAAATGAGCAAAATTGGCTTCCAACAAACTTAGCCAGAGGTCCAGTAAGATCTCAAGTGGGTTGAAAGGCTCCAACCTTCCTTGTGTTCCCAGTGCCATGTTTATCCAAGCTGCTGTAGTACAATTATCACCACTCTGCTGCAACATTCTGGGCTGCCAATACTCTACTACTTCCGCACACAGTGGCTCACTACCCTTGGCTCTGACGATCCCATCCTCGCCGCCACTGTTATGGTTGTAGGTTAATGAAAGCCAGAGTAACAATAACAAGTGTACTCTCCACGGCCTGACTCAACAATAACCCCAGTATAAAAGAATGAACATAAAATCATGGTATTTAATCCTCTCACTGCTCCCAACACCTTACACATGCCATCTTCTAATCTCATCTGTATTCTCTGCATAATATTCACATCACACATTGAGCTTAAACACGACATTTTCACTACTACCAGTCTCAAGTTCACTACATCTAAAGAATATTTCTCACATCTGCATGACAGTGTCAGCACCATTATACTGCAGTACCTTTCCATTTAGCATCAATTGATCAAAAACTTTTCCACATATTAACATCTCTGCTTTTTATCTTTGCCTTTTCTGTAATTTACCTAATTTTTCATAACCCAATCTGTTGACACATCCCAAATACCTACATGCATTCATTTCCTCCATACATCCTCTAGTACAAAGACCACTTTTCCAGTGCTTCAACATGTTCTTATTTCATTTCCTTTCACTTTTTGATGTTCACTTTGTTTTTTTTTTGTGTACTCTGCTAAGTTCTTCCACCAACTTTTGCAGCTTCTTTTCATATTCTCCTATTATTTGTATCAGCAGCAAATTTTGCTGTATATCATTTTCATAATATTTAAGCCCACGTCATCCCTCAGTACTTGCATTCATCTCTCACAACTCTATCAGTAAGAGAAATTAATCACTAATTTAACACTTTCTGAAAAATTGCATCTTGTTTCAGTGAACATTGTAATTCACTGTGATTTTCAGTTCACAGAACCTCCCCATTCTCCCATTTGCTCTCCTTTTACATTTCCTCATCTTCGTTTTACTCCTTACTCTGCACCCTTCTTATATCACTTCTGTTTTACCTGGAGTTTACCTGGAGAGAGTTCCGGGGGTCAATATCCCTGCAGCCCAGTCTGTGACCGCGGAAAACATTATATACTGAGTAAAAAAAGGAGAATTAGTGTGCAGTTCCTAGCAGAGTTTACTGCCAGAGGGGAATCATAGGCCTGTCCCGTGTGGAAAAAATAATAATATTGAACTTTGTGTCAGAGGAAAGAAAGTCTCCCTGAAAGCATTGAGTATACATAGTGTATAGTGTATACTACAGTGGCTCCCTAGTATATTGATGATAAAGGCTAAAGTGTCATTTGAAAACAGGTGAATTTGTAAATGAAGTGATAAGCCTATAGAGGCAGGTGCCAGAAGTCGCCAGAAACTTACCACAGGTCAGCTGTTTTTAATAATCTTCCTGGCCTGCTAGTGTACTCGCATATAATCTAGTGATACCAGTGAATAGCAGAATACAGTGTTGTAGTAGCAACTAACCAGTATTATAATGGTACTTAGTGAAGTGGAGTGACTTTCATTAGTTTCTTTTTCTTGAAATACCAGACGTTACTGTGAATTTCATATAACCTGTAGTTACCAGCGGTCGCAATATACACAACGAGAAGCAATTATTACTACAGAAAAAGCGCCCTTCCTCCAAAATTTGCACCAGTCAACTATAGTGATAATATAGCATTTATTGTGGTGGAGACGGAAAAAAAAAAAAAAAAAAAAAAAAATAGAGAAGCTAGATACAGCGATTGATAAACAAAAGTGGAGGCTCGACCGTTCGTCATTGTAGGAGTGCCAGCAGTCACCGGCTCTTCAACACGCAAGTTATACTTTTGTATCAATCAAATCACATATTACTCGGGTAGATAATTTCCAGTAGATCCTTCATGTGTTAGCTCAAATCACCGACCAGTATGGTTTAAATAAGTGACCCACTGATCAGATCAGATAGACTGGTCCGAACCCTTGACTGGTCCGAACCCTTGACTGGTCCGAACCCTTGACTGGTCCGAACCCTGGACTGGTTTCAAACGGTTTCGTTGTGCACCACCTAGCAGGTTATTAATAGAATATTCAAGAGGTTGCTAGTAGAATTGCAGTAAATCAACCATTCAAATCATTATGAAGCTGTGTGTAGTCTGTGGTCAGTCAAACAAACGGGCTTCCACATGCATAAATTGTCATTTCTGTGGAAATTGGTGTCACGCCCCTTGTGCAGATATCCAAGAACTAGCTACAAGCAGTATTAAAACAGGGAAGTGTTTTTGGGTATGCCCAAATGAGATAAATCTGTGGACTAAAATCACAAGGGTATTAAAAGAGGTCAACATCAAAGCTGCTTTCATAGAAAACCTGGAAGCTTTCTACAACAGATGGGAACATAAAAAGTCCGGGCTGAATGGTACTGCCCTTGATACTGGCCATGTAGTCAGAAACTGTAAGGCTGGAGATGATGTCCTGGTAGTCAGTAAATGGGGGGCTGATAGTGCTGTCCTGGGAGACAGTAATGGGGAAGCTGGAGGTGCTGTCCTGGGAGACAGTAATGGTGAAGCTGGAGGTGCTGTCCTGGGAGACAGTAATGGTGAAGCTGGAGATGCTGTCCTGGGAGACAGTAATGGGGAAGCTGGAGATGCTGTCCTGGGAGACAGTAATGGTGAAGCTGGAGATTTTGTCCAGGTAGTCGGGAATTATACGCAGGAAGGAATACATATGAATGACCTCATAGGGGACAGGAGCCATAGTAGGGAAACAAGTGTAGTCAAAGATAAGATAAAACCAATATTGCAAACTAGAAATACCGCAGGAAATAGCAAACAAGAGGACTCCACTAGCAATAGTGAGGATATATTACCAAAAACAAATGGTGGGAGCTCCATTGTTGGTGCTAGGGAGGATAGAAGTAAGACAGGGAAACATGCACCAACAGGGAATACAGTCACAGAAACCCAAGGCAAACGGAAACCAAGCCTGTGCACATACTATGCACTCGGTATCTGCTGGCATGGGAAATCTGGAAAAACAGATGGGACGTGCAACTATGACCACCCTAGGAAATGCCATGCCCATATGACAACAGGAAAATGCAAACTCCCTTCCTGTAAGCTTTTTCACCCTGAACTGTGTACCTCTTCAGTACAGGAAAGACTGTGCTATAACTTAAATTGCCAGGCATACCATCTAAAGGGGACAAAAAGATACAAAACATCCAGGCCATGGGAAAACCTGGGTAGCCACAGCCACTCAAGAGGGAGAGGTTTTTTAGTGCCAGGAAGGAAAAAAAACTGGCAGGAAATGGCAGAAATCGTACACCAAATCCAGTCATTCCTGGAGTGGAACCACAGTCGATGGCCTCCACTCCAAACCAACAGATACAGATACTAATGCCGGAAAAAAAAATCCCCCCCCAGTACCAACAATACCACCAGTCCGATAACATTCTTCTTTGCAAATATACAGGGTCTAAAGCCAGCAACAAACAACAAAATACCTTTCATCCGTGGACTGCTTGCAGAGGCAAAGGCAATGTTCGCGGCTTTCACTGAGACCCACATAAAGGATCACTTGGACAACGAAATATGGATCCCAGGTTACAACCTATACAGATGTGACAGAGTGAACAGGCAAAAGGGGGGGGTTGGCCTGTACATTGCAGAGTCACTTGTTTGCACAGAACTGCTAAATGCCTCAAATGATGTAGTGGAAGTTTTAGCAGTAAAGGTCGAGAACCAAAACCTAGTCATTGTGATAGTCTACAAGCCTCCGGATGCAACATCCCAGCAATTCCAGGAACAGCTGTTAAAAATTGACCACTGTCTGGAAAACCTTCCAGCTCCTGCACCCAACATCTTGCTCCTGGGGGATTTCAACTTAAGGCACCTAAAATGGAGGAATATAGCAAATAATATTGTTGCAGAAATAACACCAGGAGGCAGCTCTGATGAAAACTCACACTCACGCGAGCTTTTAAATCTCTGCACAAAATTCAATTTAAACCAGCAAATAATAGAGCCTACTAGACTGGAGAATACACTAGACCTCATCTTCACTAACAATGATGATCTGATAAGAAATATCACCATATCAAAAACAATATACTCAGATCACAACATAATTGAGGTTCAGTCATGTATGCGCGGAGCCCCAGACCGACATAAGGAGATTAGTCACGAGGGAGCATTCACCAAATTCAACTTCAATAACAAAAACATAAAGTGGGACCAAGTAAACCAAGTCCTAACCGATATAAGCTGGGAAGATATACTAAGCAACACAGACCCCAACTTATGCCTAGAACAGATTAACTCGGTAGCACTCGATGTATGCACAAGGCTTATTCCTCTAAGAAAAAGGAGGAGTAGATGTAAAACAGAAAGAGACAGGCGCTCCCTTTACAGGCGACGGAAAAGAATAACAGAGCGGCTAAAAGAGGTCAATATATCTGAAATGCGTAGGGAGACACTGGTCAGAGAAATAGCAAGCATCGAACTTAAGCTAAAAGAATCCTTTAGGAGTCAGGAATCGCGGGAAGAACTAAAAGCCATAAATGAAATCGAAAGAAACCCAAAGTATTTCTTCTCCTATGCCAAATCAAAATCGAGAACAACGTCCAGTATTGGGCCCCTACTTAAACAAGATGGGTCCTACACAGATGACAACAAGGAAATGAGTGAGCTACTCAAGTCCCAATATGACTCAGTTTTTAGCAAGCCGCTAACCAGACTGAGAGTCGAAGATCAAAATGAATTTTTTATGAGAGAGCCACAAAATTTGATTAACACAAGCCTATCCGATGTTATCCTGACGCCAAATGACTTCGAACAGGCGATAAATGACATGCCCATGCACTCTGCCCCAGGGCCAGACTCATGGAACTCTGTGTTCATCAAGAACTGCAAGAAGCCCCTATCACGAGCCTTTTCCATCCTATGGAGAGGGAGCATGGACACGGGGGTCGTCCCACAGTTACTAAAAACAACAGACATAGCCCCACTCCACAAAGGGGGCAGTAAAGCAACAGCAAAGAACTACAGACCAATAGCACTAACATCCCATATCATAAAAATCTTTGAAAGGGTCCTAAGAAGCAAGATCACCACGCATCTAGAAACCCATCAGTTACACAACCCAGGGCAACATGGGTTTAGAACAGGTCGCTCCTGTCTGTCTCAACTATTGGACCACTACGACAAGGTCCTAAATGCACTAGAAGACAAAAAGAATGCAGATGTAATATATACAGACTTTGCAAAAGCCTTCGACAAGTGTGACCATGGCGTAATAGCGCACAAAATGCGTGCTAAAGGAATAACAGGAAAAGTCGGTCGATGGATCTATAATTTCCTCACTAACAGAACACAGAGAGTAGTCGTCAACAGAGTAAAGTCCGAGGCAGCTACGGTGAAAAGCTCTGTTCCACAAGGCACAGTACTCGCTCCCATCTTGTTCCTCATCCTTATATCCGACATAGACAAGGATGTCAGCCACAGCACCGTGTCTTCCTTTGCAGATGACACCCGAATCTGCATGACAGTGTCTTCCATTGCAGACACTGCAAAGCTCCAGGCAGACATCAACCAAATCTTTCAGTGGGCTGCAGAAAACAATATGAAGTTCAACGATGAGAAATTTCAATTACTCAGATATGGTAAACATGAGGAAATTAAATCTTCATCAGAGTACAAAACAAATTCTGGCCACAAAATAGAGCGAAACACCAACGTCAAAGACCTGGGAGTGATCATGTCGGAGGATCTCACCTTCAAGGACCATAACATTGTATCAATCGCATCTGCTAGAAAAATGACAGGATGGATAATGAGAACCTTCAAAACTAGGGAGGCCAAGCCCATGATGACACTCTTCAGGTCACTTGTTCTATCTAGGCTGGAATATTGCTGCACACTAACAGCACCTTTCAAGGCAGGTGAAATTGCCGACCTAGAAAATGTACAGAGAACTTTCACGGCGCGCATAACGGAGATAAAACACCTCAATTATTGGGAGCGCTTGAGGTTCCTAAACCTGTATTCCCTGGAACGCAGGAGGGAGAGATACATGATTATATACACCTGGAAAATCCTAGAGGGACTAGTACCGAACTTGCACACGAAAATCACCCACTACGAAAGCAAAAGACTTGGCAGACGATGCACCATCCCCCCAATGAAAAGCAGGGGTGTCACTAGCACGTTAAGAGACCATACAATAAGTGTCAGGGGCCCGAGACTGTTCAACTGCCTCCCAGCACACATAAGGGGGATTACCAACAGACCCCTGGCAGTCTTCAAGCTGGCACTGGACAAGCACCTAAAGTCAGTTCCGGATCAGCCGGGCTGTGGCTCGTATGTTGGTTTGCGTGCAGCCAGCAGCAACAGCCTGGTTGATCAGGCTCTGATCCACCAGGAGGCCTGGTCTCAGACCGGGCCGCGGGGGCGTTGACCCCCGGAACTCTCTCCAGGTAAACTCTCTCCAGGTCCAGGTAAAAATGCCTGGAACTAGTGCTGATGTTAGTGAATTTAAGGCCAACAGAGGCTGGTTTGACAGATTTAAGAAGCATAGTGGCATACACAGTTCAGTGACAAAACCTTGGCATACTTCAGGCAAATCTTAGAGGCACCAGAAACAGACCTCTCTGGACAGTTTTTTTGTGTGACAGGGGTGCAGTGACTCTCAAGCTGGTCCTAGTGGCAATAAATGACAAATAAGGGAAGTAACCCCAGATAGAGGTTTGATACCTGAAGTCATTATGGAGGGGGATTCCCCTTCCAAACAATAACTTCTCCTCCCTCTCCCCTCCTCCCTGTCTTCCATACACCAACAAGAGTCCTCAATACAGGTATATAATAATGATTTAAATGTTTATTTATACGTAATTGTCATTGCTTTGTTTATGTAAAACTATAGTTAAACTTTACAAAATGTATTTTTTTTTGTTTATTATTTTTAGGTGTCTGGAACAGATTAATTGTATTTACATTAATTCTTATAAAAAATATCGCTTCGAATTTAGGCCTTTTCGGATTTAGGCCGACCTTTTGGAACAAATTATGGCCGATATTCGGGGTTCCACTGTATCTACAAACCTCTCCTGCACACTTTAACATTGCCTTGTTAAATCTACCCTAAACCTCTTCAACCTCCTCATTACCTATACTCTCACTAACCATCTTTCTCTTAACAGTTTCTTACATTTTACTCTAACTCCCTCCTCATACAGTTTATAAAGTTTAACTTCTCTCTTACTTGCTGATGTCATTCTCCTTTTACACCATCTACCTTTTATTCTCACTGTGGCTACAACTAAATAATGATCTGATGTATCTATTGCCCCTGTATAAACATGCACATCCTGAAGTCCATCCATCATCCTTTTATCCACCAATACATGTTCCATCAAACTGCTGTCATGATGATCTATATCATATCTCGTTTACTTATTAATTCTCTCTCTCTTTAATGTATGTATTACCTATTACCAAACTTGATTCTCTGCAAAATTCAGTTAAGGGCTCCCAATTATCATTTACCCTTGGTACCCCAAACTTACCTATTATGCTCTCTGCAACAGTTTCTCACACTTTAGCATTTAGGTCCCCTACTACATTTACTCTCTAAACATTAAATATAATATATCATTGCTTAGTTAATCTTAAGTTAATTTTAAGCCTGCTCATAATGCTCTGCATACAAGGGGCTTTGGCATGTTGCACTGTAATAACTTTGTACTTCAATGTATCATGTTCAAATTAATAAATAAATAAAAATAAATACATGAATACAAACATTCATTTAAATTTTGTTTTTAAGACACTGGCCATCTCCCACCAAGGCAGGGTGACCCAAAAAAGAAGTGCTTTCATATAGTTTTACTTCTTTTTACATTTCATTATACAGCCCTTTGCTCCTGGCAAGGGGCTATTTATTTATTAATTTTAATATTTTTTACAGAAAATGTGTCCCTGGACATGCAAACATCATCAGTGTTCAAGTAAATGCAGTGACAAGTGTTCTATACCTCTGTGTGAGGAGTCATGTACTGAACTGTTAAAATGTGGCCATGTCTGTAGTGGGTTTTGTGGAGATCCCTGTCCTCAGCTCTGCCTTGTGTGTGATGCTGAGAAACTTCCTCCTCAGCTTGATAATGCTAGGTAAGGAGAATGTCTCATATTGTTAAATTTAGTTATGCATTAATATAATCATTAATTAGCAAGAAACATGCATGTTTTTTAATAAAACTCTATTTGCCTAAGGAAATAAAATATGAATTGGTTTTGGAAGCAAAAGGCCAGATGAGGAAAAAACATAGGGAGGGAGATCTCTTTGGTGCCAAGCTTGGTAAAGCAATCCATGGTGCTTAATATCCTGAAAATTCACAATAGAATGAAATTAGAGTTAAAATCTAGAGTATTTGCAGACTCTCAAGGTAAACACTTGGGAAGGGGGGACTTTTTCTGGCACTAGTATCTGTATCCATTGGTTTGGAGTGGAGGCCATTGACTGTGATTCCACTCCAGAAATGACTGGATTTGGTGTACAATTTCTGCCATTTCCTGCCAGTTTTTTTTCCTTCCTGACACTAAAAAATCTCTCTGGAGTGGCTGTGGCTACCCAGGTTTTCCCATGGTCTGGATGTTTTGTATCTTTTTGTCCTCTTTAGATGGTGTGCCTGGTAACATAAGTTATAGTACTGTCTTTCCTGTACTGAAGAGGTACACATTTCAGGGTGAAAAAGCTTACAGGAAGGGAGTTTGCATTTTCCTGTTGTCATATGGGCAAGGCATTTTCTAGGGTGGTCAAAGTTACTTGTCCCATCTGTTTTTCCAGATATTCCATGCCTGAATATCAAAATGGTATACAATACCAACAAGTTGGTAGGTAAGACATATAGGCAACAGTTAAGCAACTTCATTCCGAATGTTTTGCCTACACAGTAGGCTTCTTCAGTCAAGTACAGAAAGTAGGCAGGAACAGCAGAGATGTGAAGATGATGTAATCAGTCCATCACCCTTGAAGTCATAGATTTGAGGTTGTCAGTCCCTCACCCTGGAGAAGTTCTGTTCCATAGTCTGGAACTATCTGAAGATCAAGCGACAGTGCAGAGACTTAAATACTGTCAGAAGGAAAGGTGCAGAGTAGTAGTAGTTGTGAGAATTGTTTGATCTGAGAGGGTCGTGACCTCTCAGTGGCTACATTCTCGCTACTGCTACTACTACTACTACTATGCACCTCTCCTTCTGACAGTATTTAAGTCTCCAAACTGTTGCTTGATCTTCAGATAGTTCCAGACTATGGAACAGAACTTCTCCAGGGTGAGGGACTGACAACCTCACATCTATGACTTCAAGGGTGATGGACTGATTACATCGTCTTCATATCTCTGCTGTTCCTGCTTACTTTCTGTACTTGACTGAAGAAGCCTACTGTGTAGGCGAAACGTTTCATAATAAAATTGCTTAACTGTTGCCTATGTGTCTTACCATATTCCATGCCTGCAGATACCAAGTGCATAATATTTGCACAAGCTTAGTTTCTGTTTGCCTTGGATTTTTGTGACTATTCCCTGTTGGTGCATGTTTTCCTGTCTCATTTCTGTCTTCACTAGTACTAACAATGGAACTCTCACCAGTTGTTTTTGGTAATTTATCTTCACTATTACTAGTGGAGTCTACCAGGACAGCACCTCCAACCTTACAGTTCCTGACTACCTGGCCAGCACCTCAAGTCATACAGTTACTGTCAGTCAGGACAGCATCCGCACGATGGGCGATAGCACCATCCAGCCCAGACCTTTTATTTTCCAATCTGTTATAAAATGCTTCCAGGTTTTCTATGAAGGCTGATTTAATGTTATCCTCTTTTAATACCAATGTGATTTTAGTCCACAGATTGATCTCATTTGGGCATACCCAAAAACACTTTCCTGATTTAATACCTCTTGTAGATAATTCTTGAATATCTGCACATGGGGTGTGAGCCCAATTTCCACAAAAGTTGCATGTAATCTATGTGGAAGCCCTCTTGTTTGTTTGGCTACAGACTACACAGTATTTCATAATGTGATTTTAATGGTTGATTTACTCTATTGTACTAACAACCTCTTGAATATTCTACTAATAACTTCCCTAAAGTGAAAATCTGGCTATTTGTGTTTCTATTTCTATTTGTACTTGTATATTTGGACAAGCTTACCACTCTAGTAGTTACTGCTTTAGTAGTTACTGTTTGTGGTATACATAAGGGGGATTGCCAATAGACCCCTGGCCAGCCAGGCTGTGATTTGTGCACTGGTTTGCATGCAGCCAGCAGTAACAGCCTGGTTAATCAGGCCTTGATCCACTACAAGACCTGGTCATGGACCAGGCCATGGGGGCATTGACCCCCAGAACAACCTCCAAGTATACTCCAGGTTACTTCAGTTCTGGGGCCGAAAACCCATCACCTGCATCAGGGATCTTACTGTGCAAGGATATCTAGCAATAACATAATTATTATTCTATTATACTGTTGTCATTATTTTTCTAAACACACCAGCTGTCTCCTACTAAGGTATGCTCCAGGCACAGTCATCCAAAAAAGAAGAAATAAATTTTTTCTTCTTTTTGCATTCAATAATGTATACAGAAGAAGGGGTTACTAGCCCCTTACTCCCGGCATTTTAATCGCCTCGTATGACAGACATGGCTTATGGAGTAAGGATTCTTTTACACTTAGCCATTCAGATTATTATTGTGGTTATTACCATGGGGAAGAGCTAAATCATAATGTTGACACTGTGCCTGAGGAATGGAAGGTTTGATGTGAGGAAGAGGACGATGGCTGTTTCCTCACATCAAGACTTATTTATTAGTATCAAGGTACCACCTCAACAAGGCTAAATCCAGGTTTACCAGGAGAGGGATTTTGGGGTCAACGCCCCTATGGCTCGGTCTGAGACCAGGCCCAGTGGTGGATCAGGGTCTGATCAACCAGGCTGCTACTGCTGGCCACACTCAAACTAACATATAAACCACAACCCGGTTAGTCAGGTACTGACTTTAGGTGCCTGTCCAGTGCCTTCTTGAAGACAGCCAGGGGAGGCAGCTGAACAGTCTTGGGCCCCAGACACTTACTGTGTTGTCTCTTTGTACTCATGGCACCCCTTCTTTTCACTGGGGGAATGTTGCATCTCTTGCCGAGTCTTGTTTTCATAGGCAGTGATTTTCATGTGCAAGTTTGTTACTAATCCCTCTAGTATTTTCTAAGTGTACATTATCATGAATCTCTCTTGTTTGCACTCCAGGGAATACAAATCAAGGGCCTTCAACTGTTCCCAGTAATTTAGGTGCCTTATCGTACTTATGTGTGCCATGAAAGTTCTTTGTACACTCTCCAGGTCAGCAATTTTGCCTGTCATGAAAGGGGCAGTTAGTGTACAGCAGTATTCCTGCCTAGAGAGAACAAGTGATTTGAAAAGAATCATCATGGGCTTGGCATTCCTAGTTATGAAGGTTCTCAGTATCCATCCTGTCATTTTCCTAGCAGATGTGGTAGATACATTGTTGTTGTCTTTGAAGTCGAGATCCTCTGACATTAACACTCGCAGGTCCTTCACATTACTTTTTTGCACTATTGTATGGTTAGAATTTGTTGCACACCTACACACACACACACACACCTACACACACACACACACACCTATACACACACACACACACCTACACACACACACACACACCTACACACACACACACACACCTACACACACACACACACCTACACACACACACACACCTACACACACACACACACCTACACACACACACACACCTACACACACACACACACCTACACACACACACACACCTACACACACACACACACCTACACACACACACACACCTACACACATACACACACCTACACACACACACACACCTACACACACACACACACACCTACACACACACACACACACCTACACACACACACACACCTACACACACACACACACCTACACACACACACACACACACACACACACACACACACACACACACACACACACACACACACACATACACACACACACATACACACACACACACACACATACACACATACACACACACATACACACACACACACACACACACACGTACACACACACACACACACACACGTACACACACACACACACACACGAACACACACACACACACACACACATACACACACACACACACATACACACACACATACATACACACACACACACATACACATACACATACACACACAGGAACAAGCACTTGTAAGCTGTAGTACACACGCAAACACACATACACAGGATTTCACACCGTCCTGTGAACTGACCATCTGAACCTTTCTCCTCTCCCCCCCCTCTTTCTACCCTAAGTAGACCTATCTCTACCTCTCTCACTCTTTACCTACATCTCTCTCTCTACCTATCTCTCTCTCTCTCTTCCCTCTCCCATCTCTCCCCCTCTAACATCTGTCCCCTCCCATTATCTCTCCCCTCTCCCTTTCCCCACCTCTCTCCCATCCTCCCCTCCCTCTCCCCCTAGCCTCTCTCCCCTCTCGCTCTTCCATCTCCCCCCTCTTTCCCCCTTCTCCCCCTCTTTGCCTTCTCTTTCTCTCTCTCTCTCCCTCTCTCCCTCTCTCTCTCTCTCTCTCTCTCTCTCTCTCTCTCTCTCTCTCTCTCTCTCTCTCTCTCTCTCTCTCTCTCTCTCTCTCTCTCTCTCTCTCTCTCTCTCTTGCTATCTCTCTTGCTCTCTTTCTCTCTTGCTCTCTCTCGTCCCCATTTTCCCTTCTAACTCTCCCCTCTCCTACTCTTCCCTTCACTCTCTCTCCCCCTCTACCTTTCCCTTCTCTCTTCTCTCACAAAAAAAAAAAAATGGTGGGGACTCGCAGGAACCAAGGATCAGATGAGAATGGTTCTGGTAGGGAGGAGTGGATGGAGGAGCAGTGGAAAAGGATGGAACAAGAGTGTGAGAGAAAATTAGGAGAGCTTTCTGAAAAAATGGAGAAAGAGCTCTCTGTGAAATTGGAAAAGAGGTTGGAGAAGGAGACAAAGAATTGGGAGGCACAAGTCGAAACTGCAGTAGCCAAGATAAGGGTCCTAGAAGTTGAGATAAATAGGCTGAAGCGGGTTACAGGGGCAGTGACCAGAGAAGACACAGCATATGAAGCTGCGAGGCCAAACAGGAAGGAAGGAATTATGAATTATGCTAAGGTCACATCAGTCTGCCAAGGAGGACCAAGGAGTGAAAGGGAAGATCAGCTGGTTGCAGATGGAGAGGGTGATAGGTCGAATGCTGAGGCACAACAAGGCTATCAAGAGCCACTGGAAAAATCAAGGGAGAAACTGACCACATGCAGGCAGGATCCAGAGTCACAGAGGGTGAGGCAATGGGAGGAAGAAAGGGCAAAATCAGTGTTTATCCATGGGCTTCAGGAGAGAGAGGAAAGGACACACACTGAAAGGCAGCAGGAAGAAAGAAAGGAGATTGAGAAAATCATCACGGAAATAGGTGAAGAGATGGACGAGATTGTAAATTTTCAGAGAATAGGGGGGTACTCGAAGGGGAGAAACCGACCAATCAAGCTGATTCTCAGGACGGAAACAGTGCGGAACAGGATCCTCCAAGAGAAACCACAATTGAAATACTCGGAAGAGTACAAGAGGGTGTTCCTAGACAGAGACAGAACAAAATCAGAACGACAGCAGCTGAGGGAGAGGACAAAAAAGCGAAAGGAGCTAGGAAAAGAGACAAGGAGGGAACCAGCAGAGGTCAGTCAGAGCAGAACAGAACAGCAAGGGCAAGCACACACACCATCAGAACCATACAACCTATCACACCATCCCAACACACACTACAATCCATACCCACAGCCTCCACCCAACACCGAGCTATAGAATCCCACAGTATGCCACCAGGTCTCCCACCCTCACAGGCCCCCCAAACCACAGTGTTGGAAAGGAAACTGAAGGTATGGTACACAAACGCTGATGGAATAACAAATAAGTGGGAGGAGTGGCATGAAAGAGTCAAAGAAGCATCACCGGACATCATAGCTCTCACAGAAACCAAGCTTACAGGTATGATAACAGATGCCATCTTTCCAACGGGATACCAAATCCTGAGGAAAGACAGAGGGAACGGGGGGTGGAGGAGTGGCGTTGCTGATCAAAAATCGCTGGAATTTTGATGAGCTGGAGAGAGGAGACAGCGGAGAAGAAAGTGATTACATAGTGGGAACACTTCACTCTGGAAGTCCCAAGGTGGTAATAGCAGTGATGTATAACCCACCACAGAACAGCAGGAGGCCAAGGCAAGAGTACGACGAGAGCAATAGAGCGATGGTTGACACACTGGCTAGAGTGGCCAGAAGAGCTCATGCATGCAGGGCAAAGCTCCTGATCATGGGTGACTTTAACCACAAGGAGATCGATTGGGAGAACTTGGACCCACATGGGGGCCAAGATACATGGAGGGCTAAGATGATGGAGGTGGTACTGGAAAACTTCATGTGCCAACACGTAAGGGACACTACAAGAGAGAGAGGAGAGGATGAACCAGCAAGGCTGGACTTAGTATTCACCTTGAGTAGTGCAGATATCGAGGACATCACATATGAAAGACCCCTTGGGGCCAGTGACCATGTGGTTTTAAGCTTCGAATACACAGTAGAGCTACAAGTGGAGGGAGAAGCAGGAAGGCCAGGACGAATGAAGCCAAACTACAAGAAAGGGGACTACACAGGAATGAGGAACTACCTGAACGGGGTTCAGTGGGACAGAGAACTGGCAGGGAAGCCAGTTAATGAGATGATGGAATATGTAGCAACAAAATGCAAGGAGGCTGAGGAGAGGTTTGTACCCAAGGGTAACAGGATTAATGAAAAAGCCAGGATGAGCCCATGGTTTACCCAAAGGTGCAGGGAGGCAAAAACCAAGTGTGCTAGGGAATGGAAGAAATATAGAAGGCAAAGGACCCAGGAGAATAAGGAGAACAGTCGTAGAGCCAGAAACGAATGTGCACAGATAAGAAGGGAGGCCCAAAGACAATATGAAAATGACATAGCAGCGAAAGCCAAATCTGACCCGAAACTGTTGTACAGCCACATCAGGAGGAAAACAACAGTCAAGGACCAGGTAATCAGGCTAAGGAAGGAAGGAGGAGAGACAACAAGAAATGACCGTGAAGTATGTGAAGAACTCAACAAGAGATTCAAAAAAGTGTTCACAGAGGAGACAGAAGGGACTCCAGAAAGACGGAGAGGTGGGGCACACCACCAAGTGCTGGACACAGTGCACACAACCGAGGAAGAAGTGAAGAGGCTTCTGAGTGAGCTAGATACCTCAAAGGCAATGGGGCCAGATAACATCTCCCCATGGGTATTGAGAGAGGGAGCAGAGGCACTATGTGTACCCCTAACAACAATATTCAATACATCTATCAAAACAGGGAGATTGCCTGAGGCATGGAAGACAGCAAATGTAGTCCCAATCTTTAAAAAAGGAGACAGACATGAAGCATTAAACTACAGACCAGTGTCACTGACATGTATAGTATGCAAAATCATGGAGAAGATTATCAGGAGAAGAGTGGTGGAACACCTAGAAAGGAATGATCTCATCAACAGCAGCCAACATGGTTTCAGGGACGGGAAATCCTGTGTCACAAACCTACTGGAGTTCTATGACATGGTGACAGCAGTAAGACAAGAGAGAGAGGGGTGGGTGGATTGCATTTTCTTGGACTGCAAGAAGGCGTTTGACACAGTTCCACACAAGAGATTGGTGCAAAAACTGGAGGACCAAGCAGGGATAACAGGGAAGGCACTACAATGGATCAGGGAATACTTGTCAGGAAGACAGCAGCGAGTCATGGTACGTGGCGAGGTGTCAGAGTGGGCACCTGTGACCAGCGGGGTCCCGCAGGGGTCAGTCCTAGGACCAGTGCTGTTTCTGGTATTTGTGAACGACATGACGGAAGGAATAGACTCTGAGGTGTCCCTGTTTGCAGATGACGTGAAGTTGATGAGAAGAATTCACTCGATCGAAGACCAGGCAGAACTACAAAGGGATCTGGACAGGCTGCAGACCTGGTCCAGCAATTGGCTCCTGGAGTTCAATCCCACCAAGTGCAAAGTCATGAAGATTGGGGAAGGGCAAAGAAGGCCGCAGACGGAGTACAGTCTAGGGGGTCAGAGACTACAAACCTCACTCAAGGAAAAAGATCTTGGGGTGAGTATAACACCAGGCACATCTCCTGAAGCGCACATCAACCAAATAACTGCTGCAGCATATGGGCGCCTAGCAAACCTCAGAACAGCATTCCGACATCTTAATAAGGAATCATTCAGGACCCTGTACACCGTGTACGTTAGGCCCATATTGGAGTATGCGGCACCAGTTTGGAACCCACACCTAGCCAAGCACGTAAAGAAACTAGAGAAAGTGCAAAGGTTTGCAACAAGACTAGTCCCAGAGCTAAGAGGTATGTCCTACGAGGAGAGGTTAAGGGAAATCAACCTGACGACACTGGAGGACAGGAGAGATAGGGGGGACATGATAACGACATACAAAATACTGAGAGGAATTGACAAGGTGGACAAAAACAGGATGTTCCAGAGATTGGACACAGTAACAAGGGGACACAGTTGGAAGCTAAAGACAC
The DNA here is from genome assembly GCF_038502225.1 of Cherax quadricarinatus. Taxonomy (NCBI): domain Eukaryota; kingdom Metazoa; phylum Arthropoda; class Malacostraca; order Decapoda; family Parastacidae; genus Cherax; species Cherax quadricarinatus. The sequence goes on from NC_091379.1 coordinate 13,237,154, forward strand.
AGATGAATCACAGGGATGTTAGGAAGTATTTCTTCAGCCACAGAGTAGTCAGTAAGTGGAATAGTTTGGGAAGCGATGTAGTGGAGGCAGGATCCATACATAGCTTTAAGCAGAGGTACGATAAAGCTCACGGCTCAGGGAGAGTGACCTAGTAGCGATCAGTGAAGAGGCGGGGCCAGGAGCTCGGACTCGACCCCCGCAACCTCAACTAGGTGAGTACACACACACACACACACACACACACACACACACACACACACACACACACACACACACACACACACACACACACACACACACACAGACACAGACACAGACACAGACACACACACACAATCTACACACACACACAATCTACACACACACACAATCTACACACACACACAATCTACACACACACACAATCTACACACACAACTAACACCTACACACACCTACACACACAACATCAGGCCTAGTGTCTAATTGACATGTGCCTAGGACAAAATGGTAACTAACATGCCCATGCACTCTGTCCCAGGCCTAGACTCGTGGAACTCCGTGTTCATCAAGAATTGCAAGAAGCCCCTATCGTGTGCCTTCAGCATTTTATGGAGAGGGAGCATGGACACAGGGGTCATCCCACACACACTAAAAACAATAGACATAGCCCCACTCCACAGAGGTGGCAGTAAAGCAATTACAAAGAACCATAGAATGATAGCACTAACATCCCATATCATAAAAAATCTTTGAGAGGGTTCTAAGAAGCAAGATAGCCAACCATCTAGATACCCATCAGTTACACAACCCAGGGCAATACGGGTTTAGAGCAAGTCGCTCCTGCCTGTCCCAGTTACTGGACCACTATGACAAGGCCCTGGATGCTGTAGAGGATAAACAAAATACAGATGTAGCATACACAGACTTTGCAAAAGCTTTCGACAAGTGCGACCATGGTGTAATAGCACATAATATGCGTGATAAAGGAATAACTGGAAAAGTTTGTAGATGGATCTACAACTTCCTGGCAAATAGAACACAGATTAATAGTAAACAGTAAAGTCCCAGGCAGCCACGGTGAAAAGTTCTGTTCCACAAGGCACAGTACTCGCTCCCATTCTATTCCTTATCCTCATTTCTGACATAGAGATGTAAACCATAGACTCCAAGCGGACATCAACCAAATCTTCGAATGGGCCACTCAAAACAATATGAAGTTCAACGAGGAGAAATTTCAACTACTCAGATATGAGAAACTTAAAGAAATTGAAAATGTGTCAGGGTTTACAACAAATTCTAACCATACAATAGAGCAGAAAAGTAATGTGAAGGATCTGGGAGTGATAATGTCAGAGGATCTCGTCTTCAAAGACCACAAGAATGTATCTACCTCATCTGCAAAGAAAATGATAGGATGGATAATGAGAACCTTCAAAACTAGGGACACCAAGCCCATGATGATTCTCTTCAAATCGCTTGTGCTCTCTAGGCTGGAATACTGCTGTACACTAATGGCCCCCTTCAAGGCTGGCAACATTGCAGACCTGGAGAGTGTACAAAGAACTTTCATGGCACACACAAGTACAATAAGGCACCTAAACTACTGGGAACAGTTGAAGGTCCTTGATCTGTATTTCCTCAAATGCAGGCGAGAGAGATACATGGTAATATACACTTGGAAGGTCCTGGAGGGATTGGTACCAAACCTGCACACTAAAATCACTCCCTATGAAAGCAAAAGACTTGGCAGGAGATGCAACATTTCCCCGATGAAAAGCAGGGGTGCCATAAGTACACTGGAGACAACACAATGAGTGTCCAGGGCCCAAGACTGCTCAATTGCCTCCCAGCTTACATAAGGGGGATTGCCAATAGACCCCTGACTGTCTTCAAGAAGGCATTGGACAGGCATCTGTCCAACTAGGCTGTGGTTTGTACGTCAGCTTGCATGCAGCCAGCTGTAACACCCTGGTTGTTCAGGCCCTGATCCACCATGAGGCCTGGTCTCAGACCAGGCTGCTAGGGCATTGACCTTGAAACCCTCTCCAGGTAAACTCCAAGTAAACCTAGTACATGTACTTGTAGCAAATAAAGATACAGCGGAAGCTTGGCTTACGAGTTTAACCCTTAAACTGTCCAAACGTAGATCTACATTTGCACGCGTAGTGCTCTGACCTTGATTTTCTCCATAAGAAAGCATGTAAAAAAAAAGTAGATCTACGTTCGGAGCACTAAGCGAACGAATGTAGACGTATGTTTGGACAGTTTAAGGGTTAATCCATTCCGTGACCTAGTTTGTAACCCAATCTGCTCATATGCTGAGTCAATTTTTCTCATTTAAATTAACTGAAATGCCATGAATCCGTTCCAGCGGAATTCTTGCTCTCAGGAGGCATGACAAAATACACTTCAATTTAATGCTAATACCAACTTTATGGCTTATTTATCTATCACAATTCATCTAATATGACATAATAAACAATATAATTAACACAGAAACCTGATATATAATATATAAAGAATAAAATATGTCATTGTGACAAGTGGTGGCGGCCATTTACGCTCCCGCTCTGTAAACATGTTCCCATGCTTCCCCTTCTGAGGCATTATTATTAGGGAAAAAGTGTTTGTGAGGCTAACTGTACTATGTAGTTTCATAAGGAAAACACTGAAATAAGAAATATTGTATGAAAATATAATAAAATAAAATAGAGAATGTAAAGAAATAAACTGGTGTACGGACAGCATTTACCTTGGAGAAGAAATGCATATACAGAGTGGCATATGCTGTCAGTGGCCCTACAAACCACAACAACATTGGAGGAGTTCACTTCATTTTGTCCTTTTTCTATCGCTTAATCGCTTAACTTACTTGCTACACTTTCACGAAACTTAACTGCTTCAGTTTTTTTTTTCACTTCTTTTCACTGATTTTTGGCTTTTTCTACACACTTTTCACTGGTGATGGTGAGCGTTGTTGTGGTATTCACTGTGCCATCTAGTGGCGGCATTTAATGTTTTGTTGTGTTCTGAAACTCACTTGTTATTACAATGGGCCCTCGATAATCATAGGGCTCGAGAGTCATAGATTTCGGAAATCATAGCGATATTTTCGTATAAACTGACTTGCAAATAGTAGTTTGTCTGGGACGTGTATGCACGCTGTGAGCCAGGGCGGCCTCCCTTCCCAGCCAGTGTGGCATTGTTTACCAGTGAGCGACGGTCCCCTCACTTGCTCCTATGAAATATTTCATAATATTCCAAGTACTAAATAAGCTACCATGGCTCCAAAGAAAGCTCCTAGTACCAAGCCTTTGGTAAAGAAGGTGAGAAATACGATTGAATTTAAGGAAAACATCATTGAACAATGTGAAAGTGGCGTAAGTGCGGCCGAACTGGCCAGGATGTATAACAAACCCTATACAGTGGACCCCCGCATAACGGACGCCTTGCATAACGGACAATCCGCATAGCGGACGCTTTGATCGCTAAAATTTTGCCCCGCATAGCGCCCAAAAACCCGCTCAGCAGCCTTCGTCCGAGACGCGTCCAATGTGCGGCCTGAGCCACGCTCACATGTTCCGCGGGTGGCATTGTTTACCAGCCAGCCTCCGCGGTAACATCCAAGCATACAATCGGAACATTTTGTATTACAGTGTTTTTGGTGATTTTTTTCTGGAAAATAAGTGACCATGGGCCCCAAGAAAGCTTCTAGTGCCAACCCTACAGCAATAAGGGTGAGAATTACTATGGAGATGAAGAAAAAGATCATTGATAAGTATGAAAGTGGAGTGCGTGTCTCCGAGCTGGCCAGGTTGTATAATAAACCCCAATCAACCATCGCTACTATTGGTGGTACAGCTGCTGCTGCTGCTGTATCACCGTCAGCTGCTGCTGCACTGTCAGCTGCTGCTGCTGTACCACCGTCAGCTGCTCCTGCTGCTGTAGTACCGTCTGCTGCTGCTGTAGCATCATCTGCTGCTGCTGTAGCATCGTCTGCTGCTGCTGTAGCATCGTCTGCTGCTGCTGTAGCATCGTCTGCTGCTGCTGTAGCATTGTCTGCTGCTGCTGTAGCATCGTCTGTTGCTGCTGTAACATCATCAGTTGCTGCTGTAGCATCGTCTGCTGCTGCTGTAGCATCGTCTGTTGCTGCTGTAGCATCGTCTGTTGCTGCTGTACCACCGTCAGCTGCTGCTGCTGCTGCTGTAGCATCGTCTGCTGCTGCTGCTGCTGTAGCATCGTCTGCTGCTGCTGTAACATCGTCAGTTGCTGCTGTAGCATCGTCTGCTGCTGCTGTAGCATCGTCTGTTGCTGCTGTAGCATCGTCTGTTGCTGCTGTACCACCGTCAGCTGCTGCTGCTGCTGTAGCATCGTCTGCTGCTGCTGCTGCTGTAGCATCGTCTGCTGCTGCTGTAACATCGTCAGTTGCTGCTGCAGCATCGTCTGCTGCTGCTGTAACATCGTCAGTTGCTGCTGTAGCATCGTCTGCTGCTGCTGTAGCATCGTCTGCTGCTGCTGTAGCACTGTCAGCTGCTGCTGCTGCTGCTGCTGCTGTAGCACCGTTGTTGGTGTGGCTTATTGAGAATACCAAGAAACAATTAACCCCAGAGGATTTGCCACCCAGGATAGCCCAAAAAAGTCAGTGTCATCGAAGACTGTCTAACTTATTTCCATTGGGGTCCTTAATCTTGTCTCCCAGGATGCAACCCACACCAGTCGACTAACACCCAGGTGAACAGGGAAAATGCCTGGAACTAGTGCTCATATTGGTGAATTTAGAGCCAGCAAAGGTTGGTTTGAGAGATTTAAGAATCGTAGTGACATACACAGTGTGATAAGGCCTGTTCTGGAAGAAAATACCAAACAGGACCTACAGTACTCAGGAGGAAAAGGCACTCCCAGGACACAGTGTCTCATCAGTCATTGCTGCATCTTCAATAAAGGTAAGTGTCATTTATTCTTCATTTAGTAGAGTAGTACATGCACAATATATATTGTGCATGTAATACTCTACTATTGTGCATGTATCCTTCTCTTTGTGTGTAGGAAAATGTATATTTCATGTGGTAAAATTTTTTTTTTCAAACTTTTGGGTGTCTTGCACGGATTAATTTGATTTCCATTATTTCTTATGGGGAAAATTCATTCACATAGCGAACATTTCGCATAACAGCCAGCCCTCTTGCACGGATTAAGGTCGCTATGCGGGGGTCCACTGTACAACCATATGTTCCATCATGGCCAAGAAAAAGAAAATCAAGGATGCTGTCATTGCAAAGGGGGTAAATATGCTGACAAAAATGAGATCACCAGTACTCAAAGAGGTTGATAAGTTATTATTGGTGTGGATAAACGAGAAACAATTAGCAGGAGATAGTACGTATTATGACGTCGATTATTTGTGAAAAGGCTAGGCAGTTGCATGACGATCTGGTCAAGAAATTGCCTGCAACTAGTGGTGATATGAGTGAATTTAAGGCCAGCAAAGGTTGATTTGAGAGGTTTAAGAACTGTAGTGGCATACACAGTTGTGGTAAGGCATGGTGAGGCTGCCAGTTCGGACCACAAAGCGGCTGAAAAATATGTGCATGAATTCAAGGAGTACATAGAGGCTGAAGGACTGAAACCTGAACAAGTGTTCAATTGTGATGAAACAGGCCTCTTATGGAAGAAAATGCCAAAGAGGACCTACATTACACAGGAGGAAAAGGCACTGCCAGGACACAAGCCTATGAAAGACAGTCTGACTCTCATGTTCTGTGCTAATGCTAGTGGATATTTCAAAGTGAAGACATTACTAGTGTACCATTCTGAAAATCCCAGTGTTTTCAGGAAAAACAATGTTATGAAGAGTAAATTGTGTGCGTTTTGGAAATCTAATAGTAAGGCATGGGTCACGAGGGAAATTTTCGTCGAGTGGTTCAATGAAGTGTTTGGCCCTAGTGTGAAGAAATTGGATCACAAGTGCCTCATAGTAATGGACAATGCACCTGCTCATCCTCCAAACTTGGATGACCTAATTTTTGAGGAGTTTGGGTTCATCACAGTAAAGTTCTTGCCCCCGAATACCACTCTTCTCCTCCAGCCCTGGACCAGCAGGTCATTGCAAACTTTAAAAAACTCTTCACCAAAGCAATGTTTCAAAGGTGCTTGAATGTGACCTCAGACACTCACTTGACCCTAAGAGATTTTTGGAAAGAACACTTCAGTATTCTCCATTGCATAAGCCTTATAGGTAAGGCTTGGGAGAGAGTGACTACCAGGACTTTGAACTCTGCTTGGAGAAAATTGTGGCCAGATTGTGTCGACAAGAGGGATTTTGAAGGGTTTGTGGCTGACCCTGATGAGCCTATGTCTGTTGTTAAATCTATTGTGGCACTTGGGAGTTCCATGGGGTTGGATGTGAGTTTGGAGGATGTGGAGAAGTTGGTGGAAGACCACAATGAAGAGCTCACCACTGAGGAGCTGCAAGAGCTTCAGCAGGAAGAGCAACAGATCGCAGCTCACAATCTTGCTGCAGAGGAGGAGGAAGAGAGATTGAAGAAAGTGCCTTCTTCAGAAATTAAGGAGATTTTTGAAATGTGGTGTAAGATGGAAAGATTTATGTAGAAACATCACCCTGACAAGGCTGTTGCAAGCCATGTTGGCAACGTGTACAGTGACAAAGTCTTGGCCCATTTTAGGGAAGTGTTAAAGAGACGCCAGAAACAGAGCTCTCTGGACAGTTATTTTGCGAGGCAGGACTCCAGTGACTCTCAAGCTGGTCCTAGTGGCATTAACCCTTTGAGGGTTTCGGACGTACTAGTACGTCTTATGCGCAGGTTTGTTTTTTTGACATACTAGTACGCACAAATTCTAGCGCCGTCAAATCTCATGGGAAAAGGCTGGTAGGCCTACATGTGAGAGAATGGGTCTGTGTGGTCGGTGTGCGCGGGAGAAAAAAAAATCTGGGATCCAGTGGTGCATTGTGGGAACGCCATCTTAGTAAACAATATCCACCATGCCTCGCGGTAAGAAGCTCCTCACTCCTCGGCGAACTGGGACACTTTTGTTCCCCAGTGACAGTTCTAATACAGATGGAAGTGCCAGTGAAGATGAGTTTCAAGGTTTTCGTGAGGTTTTGACCAAAACTAATGACCATAATATCGGTAATAGTGAGGAAAACCCAGACGACCCTCAGCCTTCCACCTCTGGTGCTGGGCCGTCTTGTTCACGTTCAGTTGTACCAGAATCCAAGAGGAAACTTCTATTTTCCCAAATCCCAGACTCAGATGAGAGCATGGGTGATGATAGTGATAGTGAATATGAACTACAAGCTCTTCAAACTAGTTCCAGTAGTGATAGTGAAGTGCAATATTCCCCAGTGAAGCATCAGTATATACGACGATATATGCGCTCTGGTAGTGTGCCATATGCTATTCCAAAGGGAAGATGTGCATCTCGGAGTACATCCCGTGGCTGTACAACAGGAACAGAGAGTGAAAATGACGATGATACTGCTGCAATTGGGATGGAAAATGTGCGTGGTGGTATTGGTGCCGGCGGCGAGGCTCCAGCAGTGGGCCATGCTGCCACCCACGCCGCTGCCTCAGCTGATCTACAACAAAGGCCACCATCCCCCACCCACCCTCCACACCAGCCTCCACAACCACAACCTCCACAACCACAACTTCCACAACCACCTGTCATTGTCCAGTACCCACCAGCAGACTGCACCTGAGATTGGCAGGAAGCTGTCAATTTTGTTCCAAATGCCCACCAGTTTGATGACAGCCAAAGTGGAATACGGCCATCTTGTACACTTGGGAACAATGCCACTGAACTGGAATGTTTCGAGTTATTCTTTGACGAACCACTGATGGAAAGTATTGTCATGGAAAGCAACACATACTACGAGTACACCATGGCAAACACATTACTTTCACCAAAATCACGTCTACACCATTGGAAGGAGGCAACTGTGGCTGAGATGTATCTTTTCTTTGCCACAATAATGCTTATGCCACATGTGTATAAGCACAAAGTGAAATCATACTGGTCAACAGACCACCTGATTGCAACCCCAGGTTTCAGTTATATAATGCCAGTGAATCGATTTGTGCTAATGTTATGTATGCTTCACTTCTCAGACAAAACCAGGCCTGACAGAAACGACAGGTTATATAAGATTAGGAATGTGTTTGTGTATCTGAAAGAGAAATTCAGTACGCATTTTTATCCCTTCAGGAAGCTTGTAATTGACGAGTCTTTGATTCTGTTCAAAGGAAGACTCTTTCAAGCAGTACATACCAAGCAAGAGGAAACGCTTTGGTATAAAGTTGTTTGTGCTTTGTGATTGTTACAGTGGTCTAGTATTGGATATTATTGTGTACACTGGAAGTTATACATTGCAAAATACCAGGAAGTTATTGGGCATCTCAGATGATGTGGTTAGAACAATGATAGAACCATACCTTGGTAAGAGGCATATATTATATACAGATAACTGGTACACAAGCCCCTCACTCAGTGATTTTTTGCGAGTGAACGTGGCACAGTGCGTGCAAATTGGAAACATATGCCCAGGTTTGACGCTGGCACTCGTAGAGGTGAGGTGCAGGCGTTTGCTGCCAATGACATCATGGCATTTCGGTGGCATGACAAACGAGATGTCACACTGTTGTCATCAGTTCACCCTAATGAAATGGCAGACAGTGGCAGGCAGCATAGAGAGAGCAATGAACCCATTCTAAAACCTGCAGCTGTGATTGATTACACCTTCAACATGCGTTCAGTGGACAAATGTGACATGTAGATTGGGTTTGCTGATTGTGTTCGCAAGAGTTATAAGTGGTACATAAAACTCTTTTTCCATATTCTGGACATTTCCATGCTCAATGCTTATAATATGTATAAGATGAGGACCAGAAACAAACCACAGTACGGCGAATTCTGTTTGTCATCAGACAAATAGTATTCAAGTACCAAGGAACAGCACCTGCAATTGACCGCCCACCAAATTATCAACAACTACCTGCTCGTCTGAAGCATGGTGATCACATCCTGGTAAAAGTGCCTGCTACTGCTTTCAAGAAAAAGGCTCAGAAGAGATGTTACGTCTGTTCACATACAAAAAAACGCCCACAACAACGCAGAGACACTCGTTTTATGTGTGAGGAGTGTAAAACACCACTGTGCATGACACCATGTTTCAAAGACTTCCACAGGCTGCAGAACTTCTAGAAACATTCCCTGTGACTGTATATGTGTATATAAAATATAGAAAAATAGTAATAAACAACATTTCATATCATTTGTGTAAATATTTTCTATAAACAAAATAATGACAACAGTGTTTACGCCCTTATTGTGTAGTATTGAAAAAGAAATAACCTACAAAATACTGATCATGTTGGCCTCAGAGGCCATAGAAGTTACTCGGAAAAAGAAAAATTGAAAAATAATTGAAAATAGTAGTACATAAAAAAGTAAATAGAAAAATACCGGGTGACGGCAGTCGACGATGTTACCAGATGTTGTTCAATTTTGGCAAACTTCACGCCTCCATATCTCGGTAAGTATTGACGGTAAAATTTTTTTGTTTAGCCTATAATGTTTAGAAAAAAAAAATTATTTTTTCATAAGATTTTTTTTTTTTTTTTAAATTTGGCCGACCCTGAGAACGAGTTTCGGAGAGGGCCTGTCGACCCTCAGAGGGTTGAGAAACAGAGAAGAGAAGTAACCCCAGAAAATCAATTGGTACCTGAGGTGTTGATGGAAGGGGATTCCCCTTCCAAACTGTAAATAATCCTATCTCTCTCCTCCTCCAGTCTCCCATACACTAAGAAGAATCGCCAATAAAGGTGAGTGTTATACTGTTAATGTTTCATTCATCATGTTCCATTGTATTGTTTATGTACTACATCTATATTTCATGTAAAAAAATTTTTTGTTTTAATTCTTCTGGGTGTCAGGAACTGATTAATTGTATTTACATTATTTCTTATGGGGAAAATTGATTCGAAAATCATAGGTTTCGATAATAGTAGCACCTCCAGGAATGGATTAAATACGATAAATGAGGGACCACTGTATAATATTATTATTATAATTATTATTATAGTATTATTATGTTATTATTATACATATTATTATATTATTATTACAGGTCCGCCATCACAAATCCGGCAATCAGTTATTCGGTTCCTTCAGTTATTCGGCACTAATTTTGGCTAGCATAATTTCAAATTTCCATGGTCGCCACACCAACCTGCTGGTACTCTTTTGTGGCACTACTTACTGCATAAGTCATTCCAATTTCTTTTTCTCCATATACTGTTTTATCCTGCTTACTTTTAGCCCTAGCCATTGTTCCAATGAATAAAAGAAATGCTTCTCATTATGTAAAGCACCTACACAGTATATTATTCATTAAAGATAAGGTGGCTTTGAAGCCATTGTCGGTTGCCATGAGCTCAGTCTCATGAAGCAGGAGAATATGCTTTATTATTACACTAATATCAACACTACAGCTTATTTGCCTATCACAATTGATCTAATATGACATAATAAACAATATAAATAACATAAAGTATGTTAAATACAGTGGACCCCCGCATAGCGATTTTAATCCGTGCAAGAGAGGTCATTGTTATGCGAAATAATCGGTATGCGAATGAATTTTCCCCATAAGAAATAATGGAAATCAAATTAATCCGTGCAAGACACCCAAAAGTATGAAAAAAAAATTTTTTTACCACATGAAATGTTAATTTTAATACACACAAACTGAAAAAGGCATGCACAATTACATGACACTTACTTTTATTGAAGATCTGGTGATGATTGATGGGATGGGAGGAGGGGAGAGAGAGTGTTAGTGTTTAGAAGGGGAATCCCCTTCCATTAAGACTTGAGGTGTCGAGTCCTTTTCTGGGGTTACTTCCCTTCTTTTAATGCCACTAGGACCAGCTTCAGAGTCACTGGACTTCTTTCGCACAACATATCTGTCCATAGTGGCCTGTACCCCTCGTTCCTTTATGACTTCCCTAAAGTGTTTCACAACATTGTCAGTGTACAGGTTGCCAACACAGCTTGCAATAGCTGTGTGAGGGTGATTTTCATCAAAAAAGTTTGCACTTCAAGCCACTTTGCACACATTTCCTTAATCTTTGTAGTAGGCAACTTCTTCAATTTCTCTCTCCCCTCCTCTGAACCAGTTTCTTCAGGTCTGGCCTCTTGCTGTTGAAGTTGATCTATCAGCTCATCAGTGGTTAGTTCTTCATTGTCCTCCACCAACTCTTCCACATCCTCCCCACTAACCTCCAACCCCAAGGACTTTCCCAATGCCACAATGGATTCCTCAACTGGCATAATCCTCTCAGGGTTAGCCTCAAACCCTTCAAAATCCCTTTTGTCTACACATTCTGGCCACAGTTTCTTCCAAGAAGAGTTCAAGGTCTTCTTAGTCACTCCCTCCCAAGCCTTACCTATAAGGTTTACACAATTGAGGATATTAAAGTGCTCTCTCCAAAACTCTCTTAGAGTCAGTTGAGTTTCTGAGGTCACTACAAAGCACCTTTCATACAGAGCTTTTGTGTACAGTTTTTTGAAGTTTGCAATAACCTGCTGGTCCATGGGCTGCAGGAGAGGAGTGGTATTAGGAGGCAAAAACTTGATGTTAATGAATTTCATGTCCCCATAAAGTCGCTCTGCCACGTCTGTTTACCTGGAGTTTACCTGGAGAGAGTTCCGGGGGTCAACGCCCCCGCGGCCCGGTCTGAGACCAGGCCTCCTGGTGGATCAGAGCCTGATCAACCAGGCTGTTGCTGCTGGCTGCACGCAAACCAACATACGAGCCACAGCCCGGCTGATCCGGAACTGACTTTAGGTGCTTGTCCAGTGCCAGCTTGAAGACTGCCAGGGGTCTGTTGGTAATCCCCCTTATGTGTGCTGGGAGGCAGTTGAACAGTCTCGGGCCCCTGACACTTATTGTATGGTCTCTTAACGTGCTAGTGACACCCCTGCTTTTCATTGGGGGGATGGTGCATCGTCTGCCAAGTCTTTTGCTTTCGTAGTAGGTGATTTTCGTGTGCAAGTTCGGTACTAGTCCCTCTAGGATTTTCCAGGTGTATATAATCATGTATCTCTCCCTCCTGCGTTCCAGGGAATACAGGTTTAGGAACCTCAAGCGCTCCCAATAATTGAGGTGTTTTATCTCCGTTATGCGCGCCGTGAAAGTTCTCTGTACATTTTCTAGGTCGGCAATTTCACCTGCCTTGAAAGGTGCTGTTAGTGTGCAGCAATATTCCAGCCTAGATAGAACAAGTGACCTGAAGAGTGTCATCATGGGCTTGGCCTCCCTAGTTTTGAAGGTTCTCATTATCCATCCTGTCATTTTTCTAGCAGATGCGATTGATACAATGTTATGGTCCTTGAAGGTGAGATCCTCCGACATGATCACTCCCAGGTCTTTGACGTTGGTGTTTCGCTCTATTTTGTGGCCAGAATTTGTTTTGTACTCTGATGAAGATTTAATTTCCTCATGTTTACCATATCTGAGTAATTGAAATTTCTCATCGTTGAACTTCATATTGTTTTCTGCAGCCCACTGAAAGATTTGGTTGATGTCTGCCTGGAGCTTTGCAGTGTCTGCAATGGAAGACACTGTCATGCAGATTCGGGTGTCACCTGCAAAGGAAGACACGGTGCTGTGGCTGACATCCTTGTCTATGTCGGATATAAGGATGAGGAACAAGATGGGAGCGAGTACTGTGCCTTGTGGAACAGAGCTTTTCACCGTAGCTGCCTCGGACTTTACTCTGTTGACGACTACTCTCTGTGTTCTGTTAGTGAGGAAATTATAGATCCATCGACCGACTTTTCCTGTTATTCCTTTAGCACGCATTTTGTGCGCTATTACGCCATGGTCACACTTGTCGAAGGCTTTTGCAAAGTCTGTATATATTACATCTGCATTCTTTTTGTCTTCTAGTGCATTTAGGACCTTGTCGTAGTGGTCCAATAGTTGAGACAGACAGGAGCGACCTGTTCTAAACCCATGTTGCCCTGGGTTGTGTAACTGATGGGTTTCTAGATGGGTGGTGATCTTGCTTCTTAGGACCCTTTCAAAGATTTTTATGATATGGGATGTTAGTGCTATTGGTCTGTAGTTCTTTGCTGTTGCTTTACTGCCCCCTTTGTGGAGTGGGGCTATGTCTGTTGTTTTTAGTAACTGTGGGACGACCCCCGTGTCCATGCTCCCTCTCCATAGGATGGAAAAGGCTCGTGATAGGGGCTTCTTGCAGTTCTTGATGAACACAGAGTTCCATGAGTCTGGCCCTGGGGCAGAGTGCATGGGCATGTCATTTATCGCCTGTTCGAAGTCATTTGGCGTCAGGATAACATCGGATAGGCTTGTGTTAATCAAATTTTGTGGCTCTCTCATAAAAAATTCATTTTGATCTTCGACTCTCAGTCTGGTTAGCGGCTTGCTAAAAACTGAGTCATATTGGGACTTGAGTAGCTCACTCATTTCCTTGTTGTCATCTGTGTAGGACCCATCTTGTTTAAGTAGGGGCCCAATACTGGACGTTGTTCTCGATTTTGATTTGGCATAGGAGAAGAAATACTTTGGGTTTCTTTCGATTTCATTTATGGCTTTTAGTTCTTCCCGCGATTCCTGACTCCTAAAGGATTCTTTTAGCTTAAGTTCGATGCTTGCTATTTCTCTGACCAGTGTCTCCCTACGCATTTCAGATATATTGACCTCTTTTAGCCGCTCTGTTATTCTTTTCCGTCGCCTGTAAAGGGAGCGCCTGTCTCTTTCTGTTTTACATCTACTCCTCCTTTTTCTTAGAGGAATAAGCCTTGTGCATACATCGAGTGCTACCGAGTTAATCTGTTCTAGGCATAAGTTGGGGTCTGTGTTGCTTAGTATATCTTCCCAGCTTATATCGGTTAGGACTTGGTTTACTTGGTCCCACTTTATGTTTTTGTTATTGAAGTTGAATTTGGTGAATGCTCCCTCATGACTAATCTCATTATGTCAGTCTGGGGCTCCGCGCATACATGACTGAACCTCAATTATGTTGTGATCTGAGTATATTGTTTTTGATATGGTGATATTTCTTATCAGATCATCATTGTAGGATGATCAGGGGCATTGTCTAACACCAGGAGGCACTTAAGTTCTAATTTCTTTTCAGTTAGGTAATCTTTCACATTAGGGGCAAATGCATGGTGTAACCAGTCATAGAAAAAGTCCCTAGTGACCCATGCCTTACTGTTTGCCCTCCACAGCACACACAAATTCTCCTTGAGGACATTCTTTTGCCTGAACGCTCTGGGAGTTTCAGAGTGATACACTAATAAAGGCTTAACTTTGCAATCACCAGTAGCATTGGAACACATCAACAAAGTAAGCCTGTCTTTCATAGGCTTATGTCCTGGGAGTGCCTTTTCCTCCTGAGTAATGTAGGTCCTGCTTGGCATTTTCTTCCAAAACAGGCCTGTTTCATCACAATTAAACACTTGTTCAGGTTTCAGTCCTTCAGTCTCTATGTACTCCTTGAATTCATGCACATATTTTTCAGCCGCTTTGTGGTCCGAACTGGCAGCCTCACCATGCCTTATCACACTATGTATGCCACTACGCTTCTTAAATCTCTCAAACCAACCTTTGCTGGCCTTAAATTCACTCACATCAGCACTAGTTGCAGGCATTTTTTTAATTAAATCCTCATGCAACTTCCTAGCCTTTTCGCTTATGATCGCTTGAGAGACGCTATCTCCTGCTAGCTGTTTTTCATTTATCCACACCAATAAGAGTCTCTCAACATCTTCCATCACTTGCAATCTTTGTTTCGAAAACACAGTTAAACCTTTGGCAAGAACAGCTTCCTTGATTGCCTTTCTGGTGCCCACAAGAGTAGCGATGGTTGATTGGGGTTTCTTGTACAACCTGACCAGGTCGGCGATACGCACTCCACTTTCATACTTATCAATGATCTCTTTCTTCATCTCTATTGGAATTCTCACCCTTATTGCTGTAGGGTTGGCACTAGAAGCTTTCTTGGGGCCCATGGTCACTTATTTTCCAGAAAAAGCACCGAAAACACTGTAATAATACAAAATATTCCGATTGTATGCTTGGATGTTACCGCGGAGGCTGGCTGGTAAACAATGGCATGGGCGGCACATGTGAGGCTGGCTGAGGGCGCACATTGGACGCGTCTCGGACGAAAATCGGTGAGCGGGTTTTTAAGCGGTATGCGAGGCAAAATTTTTGCGATTAAAGCAAGCGGTATGCGGATTAATCGTTATGTGATGCCATCGGTATGCGGGGGTCCACTGTACTCCAGAATAAATAATATTTGGCATAACACCGAGCAGTTCGACGGAGGTATGAAGAGGATATAGTATACAAATACCATTCTCCTATCCCTGTCTTGGTGGCTTATATTAGAGAAAACGGAGTGTAGCACAGGGCTAACTGTGATATATACTCGTACTGCACCATAAACATGAAACAAAAGTTATTTTCACTATATAGATTATCACACACAGCAGCATATGTGTAGAGAACCTAGGATAACCCAAAAAAGTCAACATGGCTTATTTTTAGTACCTGGCTTGGGTTAGCCATATATGATTTTTGGTAAATATTCAATTCCCAGCCAGGGTAGAAACATTAGGTGTGTTTCTTTACACCTGTTGTCTATGTTTACCCATCAGTAAATGGGTACCTGGGTGTTAGCCGACTAGTGTGGGTGTTATCCTGGGACACTGACCTAATTTTCTTGAAATATTCGCCATAACAAGCGCCTTTCTATACAGTAGTATGTCACTGATGTCAGCTAGGCCTGTATACCTTGTACATGTACGTATAGTAAATAAAGATATTATTATTATTATTTTTATTATTATTATTATTTTCTCAGTTGTTTGTTGGGTTATCTTATTCAAACTTGGGCAATGTATGATGAAAAGATACTTCTTAACGTAGACCAAAAATTTAAAAAATCAGACCATAAATAGCGGAGTTCACTTCTCAGCCATTAGCGACCGCTTAGTGGTATATTTTTGTATGTTTTTATGGTTATATTCTCATTTTGTTTTGTCTCATTTGATAGAATGAAAGATATATTACAGAAATAGATATGATTTTGATTGCTTTCATGATGAAAAGTACCTTGAAATTGCGCTCACAGTAGCGAAAATGTTCTGTTCTTAAGCGAATCTCAAGAGTAAACAAATGACATCACTGTTCAATACCTGTCCGACGCCTGCCAGTCAAGAACGGGTTGACATTATTTATACATTTATTACAATAATGCAGTAATCTGCATAACAGTAAATCTTCTATTTTTTTGTTAATAAAAAATCCAAATGGTAAGCAAGAATAATATAAGAGGGGTCTGTAGCCATGACTAATGAACAGAGAAAATGTTACTTTAGTGCCAGGAATGTCTGCATTGTTTATTCTGGACCCTATTTTGAAATTGGCATCTGTTGAAATTTGTGTGAAATTGGCCAAACTGCCAATTCCTGACCACTTTATTGGGTAGTTGAAATAAGTGAATGGGCAGTTTCTTGTACTCAGTTGACAGACTAGAAGTAAATAAGTGTATTAAGGTATACACAAATACAGTTACATAGATTATCATACATAGCAGTGTATGTATAGAGTACCTAGGATAACCCAGAAAAGTCAGACAAAGTGACTTATTTCCTGTACCTGGCTTGGGCTTGCCATGTATGATTTTTGGTAAATATTTTTTTTTCTCGGTTGTTTGTTGGGCTATCTCATTGAAACTTCGGCAATGTATGATGGAAAGATGCTTCTTAATGTACAACAAAAATAAAAAAGACTGACGATAAATAAGGGAGTTCACTTCTCAGCCATTAGCCGCCTAATTTGCAGTATATTTTTGTATGGTTTTTATGGTTGTATTCTCATTTTTTTGGACGCATTTGATAGAATGGAAGATATATTACAGAAATAGACATGATTTTTATTGCTTTCATGATCAAAAGTACTTTGAAATTGAGCTCAAAGTAGCGGAAATGTTCGATTTTTGCCAATGTTCAGTGAACTTTGTGCAAGTCAAGTTGGTTAATTTTATTAAGTGTATTCTAACCTAACCACTCTGTAATCCGGCAAACTCAGTAATCCGGCACACTACAGGTCCCAATGATGCCGGATTTGTGATGGAGGACCTGTATTACATATTATTATTATGATGGTGAAGCGCTAAACCCATACAATTATACAATACCTGTGGGGGAGGGGATGGAAAGTATTCAGGCTTAATTTAGAGAACTGGAGCACAGATATAATTCCCTAGATCAAGAGCCCCTCTCAAGCATCAATGAGGACAAAGTTGGCACCTTGCTGCTAATCCTAAATGCAGTCTACTGGTGGGTACTGGATATTGACAGTTGGTTTTGGTTGTGTAGGTTGTTGTGGTGTGTGGGTGGTTGAGTGTGGCCTTTGTTGTGGATGTGCTGAGTCAGCAGTGTGGCTACCAGCATGGGGTGCAGCTGGTGCCACATGAGGCAGCATAGCACCGCCACCACCACCTGATGCTGCATGCATATTATCCATCCCAATTGTAACAATATCATCGTCATTTTCACTGTCTGTTCCTGGTGTAGGGTCATGGGATGTACTCCAAGATGTAGTCCTTCCCCTTGGACTAGCAAATGGCACACTACCAGAATGCATGTAGCGTCGTATATATTGACGCTTCACTGGAGAATATTCCTCTTCACTGTCACTACTGGAACTGTAATCAAGAGCTTGGAAATCACAATCACTATCATCACCAATGCTCACATCTGAGTCCTGGACACTGGAAAATATGAACTTCCTCTTTTGCTCTGGTACAATTGAACATGAACAAGACAGGCTAGCACCTGAGGTAAAAGGTTGAGGGTCATCTGGGTTTTCAGCATTATTTCTTGTATCCTGGGCATTGCTTTAGGTCACAAATTCTTAAAAACCATGAAATTCATCTTCACTCACACTTGGGGAAAAGTCCCAATTCACCAGAGAGTGAAGTATTTCTTACCACGAGACA
The DNA here is from genome assembly GCF_038502225.1 of Cherax quadricarinatus. Lineage (NCBI taxonomy): Eukaryota > Metazoa > Arthropoda > Malacostraca > Decapoda > Parastacidae > Cherax > Cherax quadricarinatus. The sequence continues at coordinate 13,255,198 of NC_091379.1, forward strand.
TGATGAATAAGGCATACTGAAATGGCATTCCCACAATGCACCACTGGCTCTCTAATTTTTTATACTGCATACACAGCATGCAGACCCATTCTCTCACATACAGACCTACCAGCTTTTTCCCATTAGATTTGAAGTTTCTAAAATTTTTGCATAATACTACAGCACTAACACTGGCTTGTAAGCCATAGTATTACAGCACCAACAGTAAAAGGGTTAATCTATTATTGAAATCATCACACTTTGCAGGTATGTGTTGTTAGAAGAGTGTGGACATGCTATTGAAGTGAGGACGCTGGATGCATGGATGATGAAGCCATGTCAAGAAGTAGGTCTGAAGACTTGTCCAGAGTGCACTCTTCCGGTGCATTACTGTCGCCGCTACAGCGACATAATACGCAACACGCACCTGGAGTTGAGTGTTGTGCTCAAAATGTACATGGAAAGAAGACCACAGATCTCAGCTCCATATGTTATGAATTCTCTGAGAGGTAAGATAATTCTTTTGATAATATTGTATTTAAATGGATGAGCTGTACAAGTACAGTTGGTCAGTGTCTAGGGAATGGTAATTTGTGTACAGATATTAAACATTAGTTTAATGGACAGTTGGATCATAGCAAGTAGTCGCAGAAGTGGAAAATGGCGGGGTGTTGGGTGTTATGTTGTTTTCCCTTTTTTCTTCGATATCACAGTGTTAAGATTTATATTGGGAACTCTGCTCTCAACATATTTAACTTGTATGCTCCTGCTGATAAGTTTAATTACTCAGTGCTCCCAGCTTGTGCTCATTCTGAACCTACTCTTATTATTGGCGATTATAATGCAAGACACAAAAGCATTGGAAACTCAGTTTGGTAATCGTAATGGTAATCAACTGTTGTCACTCTTAACCCATAAACGGTCCAAGCAGATCTACGTTCACATGTGTAGTGCTCCAAAAGTAGATCTACGTTTTTTTTTTTACATATTTACAATAACAAAAAAAAAGTAGATCAAAGTTTTTTTACACATTTTCAAATGTAAAAAAAAAAAACTACTTTTTTTATGTACTTTCAAATGTTGAAAAAACATTTATATACATTTGGACCATTTACTGGTTAAACAATCATGATAATGTGCAAATTGTAGGTGACCCTGAACCCACACATATCTATGGAGGCATCCTTGATCTGTGCCTGGGCTTCAACATTACTTCTGTCAGCTGTGTGTCTTCCATTGTAACAGAAATATCATCTGATCATTTCCCAAGGCTAACCTCACTAGATATTGGTAATACTAACCTTCTGGGTGGGATATTCAAATGGAAATGTTTTAATGTTCCCACAGATCAGCATGAAGACTTTGTTGCACATGTGACTGACTGGTATAATTCCTATGTGTGTACCTCTGTTGAGACCTTTAACAATGACCTTGTGAGCAGTATTCAGAACTACTTAGAGCTGCCTCTGAAACTTCTTGGTACTCTAAACCCAACTGACTCCCATAATAATCATACCTCCTATAAAAGCCATACTTATTACAGTGATATTAAACTTGGAACACTGAAACGTGCTGCTCACAGACTAGGCCTAGCCTATAGAAAACATCGTACCCCTGGAAAGCTGAGGCTCTTTCAAACTGCCTTTGCTGCTGCCAGAGAGCGTATGACAGAGCTGCGGCAAACAGACTGGGAAAATTTGTCAGTGGTCTCATTGCTCACACCCCATTTAGCCACGCATGGAGAGACATAAATAGAATTAGGAGTAGCAGAACTGGGCAGATCGTGCACCCTCATCTCTTACATAGGGCGAATGAGTTAGTCAGTGCTTGGGCTGCTACATCTAGCTATGACAATCTTCCCAGTACCACACAGGTGAAATTAAGTGACAAATATGATGCAAGGGAGAGACTTGTTTGCTTTATGCTCAGCAAGGAAGATGACTGCAACATTCCTTACACTAATTATGAACTTGATGCAGCACTAATTAAGGGCAACTCCATGTTGCCTGGTGAGGTTGGTATTACTTACAACATACTCAGATTGCTGTGTCGAGTACCACGTAATCCATTACAGTGGGCACTCGCCTAACGATATTAATCTGTTTCTGAGAGCTCATCGTTAGCCGAAATTATCATTAGCCGAATTAATTTTTCCTTAAGAAATACAGTGGACCCTTGAGTTTTGGCAGCCTCGACTTTCGTGAAATTCTACCTTCGGCGAGTTTTTTTTGGCAAAATTTGGCCTCGAGTTTTGTGATAAGACTCGTGTTTCGGCGACCGTCCTGTACTCGTCCGCCCATCACCGCGCACACCAAGCCAGTCTCCCACGCCACTCACACTCAGTGTGCCATTGTTTACCAACACGTGACCATCACCCCTCGGGTTCATACAATACATTTCATAATAATCCATTGTTTTTTGTGCTTGCAACTGCTAAATAAGTCATCATGGACCCAAGGAAAGCTAGTGCAAGCCCTTTGGTAAATAAAGTGAGGAACACATTCCAGAGGGATTTTGAAGGGTTTGAGGCAGACCCTGTCCCTGCCAACCCTCTGCCTGTTGTGGAAGGTGTTGTGGCACTGGGCAAGTCCACGGGGTTGGAGGTGAGTGACGGGGATGTGGAAGAGTTGGTGGAGGACCACAGGGAAGAGCTAACCACTAATGAACTGCAAAAGCTTCAATTGGAACAGCATCAGACCACAGTCGAGGAACTTGCTTCAGAGGAGGAGGAACAGGGAGTGGATGAGGTGCCTTCTTCAAATATTAAGGAGATATGTGCCAAGTGGAATGAGTTGCAAAGTTTTGTTGAAAAGTATCACCCTGACCAAGCTGAAACAAGCCATATCTGCAACATGTACAATGACAGTGTTGTGTCCCACTTCAGGAAAATCTTAAAGAAACACCAAAAAACGACACCTCTGGACAGATATTTTGTGCGACAGGGGTCCAGTGACTCTCAAGTTGTTCCCAGTGGCATTAAAAGAAGGGAAGTAACCCCAGATAAGGACTTGCTACCTAAAGTCCTAAAGGAAGGAGATTCTCCTTCCAAACAGTAGTGTACACCTTCCTCCTATCCCCTCCTCCCATCTTCCATCCACCCAGAAGTCTTCAGTAAAGGTAAGTGTAATGTTATTATTATATTTTATATGCATGTACTTGATTTCTTGTTGATTTCAGTATACAGTGGACCCCCGCATAGCGAACGCCTTGCATAGCGAACATTCCGCATAGCGAACGCTTTGATCGCTAAAATTTTGCCCCGCATAGTAGACAAAAACCCGCTCAGCGAACTTCGTCCGAGACGCGTCCAATGTGCGGCCTCAGCCAGCCTCACATGTGCCGCCTGTCCCATTGTTTACCAGCTAGCCTCCGTGGTAACATTCAAGCATACACTCGGAATATTTCGTATTATTACAGTGTTTTCGGTTCTGTTTGTTGAAAATAAGTGACCATGGGCCCCAAGAAAGCTTCTAGTGCCAACCCTGTGGTAAAAAGGGTGAGAATTAGTATGGAAATTAAGAAAGATTTTGAAGGGTTTGGGGCTAACCCTGAGAAGCCTATGCCAGTTGTGGAATCCATTGTGCCTACTTCAAAAATTAAGGAAATGTGTGCACAGTGGGTTGAACTGCAAACCTTTATGGATGAAAATCACCCTGACACAGCTGTTGCAAGGCGTGCTGGTGACTATTTCAATGACAATGTTATGGCCCATTTTAGACAAATCGTAAAGGAACGGGAGGTACAGAGCTCTATGGACAGAAAGAAGTCCAGTGACTCTGAAGCTGGTCCTAGTGGCATTAAAAGAAGAAGGGAAGTAACCCCGGAAAAGGACTTGCCTCCTCAAGTGTTAATGGAAGGGGATTCCCCTTCTAAACACTAACACTCTCTCCCCTCCTCCCATCCCATCAATCATCACCAGATCTTCAATAAAAGTAAGTGTCATGTAATTGTGCATGCCTTTTTCAGTTTGTGTGTACTAAAATTAACATTTTTTTGTGGTAAAAAAATTTTTTTTTCATACTTTTGGGTGTCTTGCACGGATTAATTTTATTTCCATTATTTCTTATGGGGAAAATTAATTCGCATAGCGAACATTTCGCATAACGACCAGCCCTCTTGCACGGATTAAGTTCGCTATGCGGGGGTCCACTGTATAAATGTTTATTTAATTTGAAAAAAAATATTTTATTTTAATATTTTTGGGTGTCTGGAACGGATTAATTTTATTTCCATTATTTCTTATGGGGAAAATGGTTTCGAGTTTCGTGAATTTTGACTTTCGGCAGGCTCTCTGGAACGGATTAATCATGAAATTCGGGGGTCCACTGTAATGGAAATCAAATTAATCCGTTCCTGACACCCCAAAGTATGAAAAAAAAAAAAATTTACCACATGACATATACATTTTTATGCATCTAAAAAGAAGAAGACGTGCACAATTACTACTGTACTGAATAAAGAATACATGACACTTACCTTTATTGAAGATCTGGTGATGATTGATGGGATGGGAGGAGGGGAGATGGTGGAAATTGTTATTGTTTGGAAGGGGAATCCCCTTCCATGAGGACTTAAGGTAGCAAGTCCTTTTCTGGGGTTACTTCCCTTCTTTTTTTAATGCCACTGGAAACAACTTGAGAGTCACTGGACCTCTGTTGCACCAAAAATCTGTCCATAGAGCTCTGTACCTCGCATTCCTTTAACCCTTTCAGGGTTGACAGGCCCTCTCCCAGACTTGTTCTCAGGGTCGACAAATTTAAAAAAAAAAAAAAAAAATTCTTATGAAAAAATAGAGAATCTTTTCCTAATCATAATGACACCAAAAATATGAAATTTGATGGAAAACTTACGGAATTATGCTCTCGCAAAGTTAGTGGTCTCGACGATGTTTACGCATCAGCAATTTTGCCCACTTTGAGCCCTATTTTCGGTCAATTCCAGTGTACTGGTTGACAAAAATCATAGCTATTTTGCTAGAACAAGAAACCACCCATTTACTGATTTAAACTATCCAATAAAGTGGTCAGAATTTAGCAATTTTGCCAATTTCACACAAATTTCAAAAGATGCCAATTTCCAAATAGGGTCCAGAATAAATAAGAAAGACATTCCTGGCACTAAAATAACATTTCCTCTGTTCATTAGTCATGTCCCCACACCCCTCTTATATTCTTTTGCTTTCCACTTTGAATTTTTATTCTCACAAAAAATAGAAGATTTACTGTTATGCAGACTACTGCATTAGCGTAGAAATGGTATAAATAATATCAGCGCACTTGTGAAAGAATATTAGACTCACCAGTTGATGTGTATTGGATGCGTAGCATGATTTGTTTACTTTTGAACTTTGGCAAAAATCGAAGATTTCAGCTACTTTGAGCTTAATTTCAAGGTACTTTTCATTGTAAAACCAATCAAAATAATATCAATTTCTGTAATATGTCTTCCATTCTATAAAATAAGACCAGGAAAACTAGAATATCATTATAAATACCATACAAAAATACAGTGCAAAGTCGCTGTTTTAAACCAAAAACACTGTCAGTTTTTTTTCTCATTACGCACTGTGTGCAGGATTTTTTTTATACTGCGCACACTGACCACATAGACCCATTCTTTTTTATGTAGGCCTACCAGATTTCTCTCACTAGATTTGAGGGCGCTAGAATTTAGGCATACTAGTATGTCAAAAACCCTGGTGCGTAAGCCGTACTAGTACGTCAGAAACCCCAGGTATGGTGCTAAAGTTAAAATTGTGAAAATGATGTCTCTTGCTTATACAGTGGACTCCCGGCATTTGATGGCATCGGTATTCGATAAATCCGGTATTCGATGCATTATATTGCAAAAAGTTTGCCTCGGTATTCAATTGAAAACCCGGTATTCGATACGATTCGTATGAGACGTGTTCACGTGTGGCCTGAACTGCCAAGTGTGTGCCAGTGTTTACAAGCCAGCCAGTGTGCGCGCATCTAAGGATACATTCGGTACATTACATATTATCAATATTATCACTGTGTTTGGTGCTTATTTCTGCAAAATAAGTCACCATGGGCCCCAAGAAAGCTTCTAGTGCCAACCCTTCGAGAAAAAAGGCGCTAATGACTTATGAAATGAAGAAAGATATAATTGCAAAGTACGAAAGTGGAGTGCATGTGTCGGAGCTGGTCAGGTTGTATAATAAACCCCAATCAACCATCTCTACTATGGTGACCAGGAAAACGGCAATCAAAGAAGCTGTTCTTGCAAAAGGTGCAACTGTGATTATGAAACAGCGACCGCAAGTGTTAGAAAATGTTGAGAGACTGTTATTGGTGTGGATAAATGAAAAACAGATAGCAGGAGATAGCATCTCTCAAGCGATCATTTGTGAAAAGGCTAGGCAGTTTCATGACGATTTGGTAAAGAAATTGCCTGCAACTAGTGGTGATGTGAGTGAATTTAAGGCCAGCAAAGGTTGGTTTGAAAGATTTAAGAATCGTAGTGGCATACACAGTGTGATTAGGCATGGTGAGGCTGCCAGTTCAGACCAAAAAGCAGCTGAAAAATATGTGAAGGAATTCAAGGATTACATAGACAGTGAAGATTGAAACCTGAACAAGTGTTTAATTGCGACAAAACAGGCCTGTTGTGGAAGAAAATACCAAGCAGGACCTACATTACTCAGGAGGAAAAGGCACTCCCAGGACATAAGCCTATGAAAGACAAGCTTACTCTTCTCATGTGTGCCAATGCTAGTGGTGATTGCAAAGTGAAGCCTTTATTGGTGTATCACTCTGAAACTCCCAGAGTGTTCAGGAGAAACAATGCCCTCAAGGCTAATTTGTGTGTGCTTTGGAGGGCAAACAGTAAGGCATGGGTCACTAGGGACTTTTTGTATGACTGGTTACACCAAGCATTTGCCCCACTGTGAAAAATTCCCTAACTGAAAAGAAATTAGACCTTAAGTGCCTCCTGGTATTAGACAATGCCCCAGGTCATCCTACAGACTTGGCAGAGCTTCATTAAGGTCAAGTTTTTGCCTCCTAATACCACTCCTCTCCTGCAGCCCATGGACCAGCAGGTCATTTCCAACTTCAAGAAACTGTACACAAAAGCTATGTTTCAAAAGCGCTTTATAGTGACCACAGAAACTCAACTGACTTTAAAAGAGTTTTGGAAGGATCAATTTAATATCCTCAATTGTATAAACCTTATAGGTACGGGTTGGGAGGGAGTGACTGAGAGGACCTTGAACTCTGCTTGGAAAAAACTGTGGCCAGAATGTGTAGACAAAAGGGATTTTGAAGGATTTGAGGCTAACCCTGAGAATCCTATGCCAGTTGAGGAATCCATTGTGGCATTGGGGAAGTCCTTGGGGTTGGAGGTTAGTGGGGAGGATGTGGAAGAGTTGGTGGAGGAGGACAATGAAGAACTAACCACTGATGAGCTGCTAGATCATCTTCAACAGCAAGAGGCCACACTTGAGGAAACTGCTTCGGAGGAGGGGATGGAGAAATTGAAGAAGTTGCCTACTTCAAAGATTAAGGAAATGTGTGCAATGTGGCTTAAAGTGCAAACCTTTTTTGATGACAATCACCCTAACACAGCTATTGCAAGCCATGCTGGTGACTATTACACTGACAATGTTGTGAAGCACTTTAGGAATGTCATAAAGGAACGGGAGGTACAGGCCACTATGGACAAATATGTTGTGCGACAGAAATCCAATGACGCTCAAGCTGGTCCTAGTGGCATTAAAAGAAGAAGGGAAGTAACCCCGGAAAAGGACTTGCTACCTCAAGTCCTAATGGAAGGGGATTCCCCTTCTAAACACTAACACCTCTCCCCTCCTCCCATCCCATCAATCATCACCAGATCTTCATTAAAGGTAAGTGTCAATTATTTTATTGTTATTGTAATTATTCTATTGCATTAAACTTAATATTTCATGTAATAAAATTTTTTTTTTTTCATACTTTTGGGTGTCTTGCACGGATTAATTTGATTTCCATTATTTCTTATGAGGAAAATTGATTCGCTTTTCGATATTTTCGGTATTCGATGAGCTCTCAGGAATGGATTAATATCGAGTACCGGGGGTCCACTGTATTAGATCACTGGTTGATTATGCTGTGCCACTACTTGCTCTTGTGTCTGACTGGAAGCTTGGAGGGCTGGAAAAACTGCAGAACGAAGCAATGAGGATCATTTTAGGTTCATGAATTTCGACTTTTGGCATGCTCTCTGGAATGGATTAATCACGAAACTCGAGGGTCCACTGTATTAGGATTAGTTTGCCCAAAATGCCTCAGCATGATAGTGGCTATCTTTGTACTTAGCAAATCTAAATTGTAATTACACATTGTAACCTTTACAAAGAAATAAACTTTATTATTATTATTATTATTGTATTCTGCTACGCAAAAATCTGGGACCGTTACTGAGTTATCCCTACTATCATACTTCCATTCAGTGCTAAAGGTACAGTGGTCCCTCGTTTTTCGTAATTAATCCGTTCCTGGAGCCGTTACTATAAACGAAATTTACGATTTACGAATGAATTTTCCCCATAAGAAATAATGTAAATACAATTAATCCGTTCCTGACACCCAGAAGTATTAAAGCAAAAAATTTTTTTACATGAAATATACATGTAGTACATAAACAATACAATGGGAAATGATGAATGAAACATTAACAGCATAACACTTACCTTTATTGGAGATTCTTCTTAATGTATGGGAGACTGGAGGAGGAGAGAGAGTGGATTGTTTATAGTGTGGAAGGGGAATCCCCTTCCAGCAACACCTCAGGTACCAATTGCTTTTCTGGGGTTGCTTCTCTTCTCTGTTTCTTAATGCCACTAGGACCACCTTGAGAGTCACTGGAGTCCTGTCTCACAAAATAACTGTGGAGAGTGCTCTGTTTCTGGCGTCTCTTTAACACTTCCCTAAAATGGCCCAAGACTTTGTCACTGTACATGTTGCCAACCTGGCTTGCAACAACCTTGTTAGGGTGATGTTTCTCCATAAAGCTTTCCATCTTACCCCACATAGTAAAAATCTCTTTAATTTCTTAAGAAGGCACCTTCTTCCATCTCTCTTCCTCCTCCTCTGCAGCAAGATTCTGAGCTGCGAAGTGTTGCTCTTAACATAAGAACATAAGAAAGGAGGAACACTGCAGCAGGCCAGTTGGCCCATACTAGGCAGGTCCTTACAATTCATCTCACTAACAAACATTTGACCAACCCAACCTTCAATGCTATCCAAGAAATAAGCTCTGATGTGCAAGTCCCACTCAAATCCAACCCCTCCCACTCATGTACTTATCCAACCTAAATTTGAAACTACCCAAAGTCCCAGCCTCAATAACCCAACTAGGTAGACTGTTCCACTCATCAACTACCCTATTTCCAAACCAATACTTTCCTATGTCCTTTCTAAATCTAAACTTATCCAATTTAAATCCATTACTGCGGGTTCTCTCTTGGAGAGATATCCTCAAGACCTTGTTAATATCCCCTTTATTAATACCTATCTTCCACTTATACACTTCGATCAGGTCTCCCCTCATTCTTCGTCTAACAAGTGAATGTAACTTAAGAGTCTTCAATCTTTCTTCATAAGGAAGATTTCTAATGCTATGTATTAATTTAGTCATCCTACGCTGAATGTTTTCTAACGAATTTATGTCCATTCTGTAATATGGAGACCAGAATTGAGCTGCATAATCTAGGTGAGGCCTTACTAATGATGTATAAAGCTGCAGTATGACCTCTGGACTTCTGTTGCTTACACTTCTTGATATAAATCCCAGTAATCTATTTGCCTTATTTCGTACGCTTAGGCATTGCTATCTTGGTTTAAGGTTGCTGCTTACCATAACCCCCAAGTCCTTTTCGCAATCTGTATGGCTAAGTTCTACATTATTTAACTTGTAAGTGCTAAGGTTATGGACACTCCCGAGCTTCAGAACCTTGCATTTATCTACATTGAACTGCATCTGCCACTTTTCTGACCAAGAGTAGAGTTTGTCTAAATCCTCCTGAAGTTCCCTAACATCTACGTTTGAATCAATTATCCTACCTATCTTCGTGTCATCGGCGAATTTGCTCATATCACTAGTAATTCCTTCATCAAGATCATTGATATATATTATAAACAACAACGGGCCCAAGACTGATCCCTGTGGAACGCCACTTGTTACTGATCCCCACTCGGATTTAACCCCATTTATGGACACTCTCTGCTTCCTGTCTGTGAGCCATGATTCGATCCACGAGAGCACCCTTTCCCCAATGCCATGAGCTGCTACTTTCTTCCACAGTCTTTGGTGCGGAACTCTATCAAATGCCTTACTAAAATCTAAGTAAATAATATCAAATTCTTTATCGTGGTCAACAGCCTCAAAAGCTTTACTGAAGAAAGTTAATAAATTAGTTAGACAAGACCGGCCTCTTGTGAATCCATGCTGAGTATCATTAATCAAGCTATGCTTATCGAGATGGCTTCTTATAATCTCAGCTATAATTGACTCTAGTAATTTGCCTACAATTGAGGTCAGGCTTATTGGGCGGTAATTTGACGGTAACGACTTGTCCCCTGTTTTAAAAATAGGAATTACATTAGCCATCTTCCACATATCAGACACTACACCTGTTTGAAGAGATAAATTAAAAATATTAGTTAATGGTTCACAGACTTCCATTTTGCATTCCTTAAGAACCCTTGAAAAAACCTCATCAGGACCCGGTGACTTATTTTGCTTCAGTCGGTCTATCTGCTTCACAACCATTTCACTAGTGACTGTGATGTTACATAATTTATCTTCTTCTGGCCCAATATAAAAATTAATTACCGGAATATTATTAGTGTCTTCCTGTGTAAAAACCGAGAGAAAATAATTATTTAAAATCGAGCACATTTCATTCTCTTTGCCAGTAAGATGCCCATAGTTATTTTTAAGAGGACCTATCTTATCTCTGACTTTTGTTCTATAGACCTGGAAAAAACTTTTTGGGTTAGTTTTAGAATCCCTAGCAACTTAAATTTCATAGTCCCTTTTAGCTTTTCTTATCCCCTTTTTAATGTCCCTCTTAATGTCAATATACTGATTCATAAGATGATCCTCGCCTCTTTTGATACGCCTATAAATTCCTTTCTTATGCCCTAGTAGATATTTGAGCCTATTATTCATCCATTTTGGGTCATTTCTATTTGATCTAATTTCTTTATAAGGGATAAACGTTCTTTGAGCAGCATGTATAGTGTTCAGAAAATTGTCATATTGATAGCTCTCTTCGTTACCCCAGTCAACAGATGATAAGTGTTCTCTAAGCCCATCGTAATCTGCTATGCGAAAATCTGGGACTGTTACTGAGTTATCCCTACTATCATACTTCCATTCAATGCTAAATGTAATTGATTTGTGGTCGCTAGCACCCAGTTCCTCTGAAACTTCTAAATTATTAACAAGGGATTCATTGTTTGCCAGAACTAAGTCAAGCAGGTTATTACCCCTTGTAGGTTCAGTCACAAACTGCTTCAGAAAACAATCCTGAACTACTTCTAAGAAGTCATATGATTCTAAATTCCCAGTCAAGAAATTCCAATGAATATGACTAAAGTTAAAGTCTCCTAGAATTACTACATTATTGTGCCTTGTGGCCCTAAGAATTTCCTCCCATAGTAGTCTCCCCTGGTCCCTATCTAAATTTGGGGGATGGTATATCACACCTAAAATTAATTTTTCATGCCCCTCTGAAAATTCTATCCAAACAGACTCTGTATGTATTACTTCAGACTTGATATCCATTTTTATGCAACAGTTCAAGCGATCTCGGACATACAATGCCACCCCACCCCCCTTCCCGACACTTCTATCTACTTGGAACAATTTAAAACCCTGAATGTGACATTCTGCAGGCATGCCCCGACTTTTTGAATTAAACCACGTCTCAGTAATGGCAAATACATCAATGTTACCTGCACTAGCAACTAGTCTCAACTCGTCCATCTTATTCCTAGCACTGCGACTATTTGTGTAATAAATATTTAAAGACCCTCCTCTCTCTTTACCCTTCCTGCTCCTTTCTGTTATTCCACTAAACCTATTACTGTCCTTGTCAATTAGTGCCACTGGCTTTCCAATATCCACCTCATTTTGCCTATTACTACTTCTCCTAGTACTCATATTACTACCCTGCGACTTCACAGTTTTCCCGCCAAAACCCATACCACTAACTATTCCTAGTTTAAAGACCTAACAGCTCCCTCCACTGCATTGGCCAGTGCTCCCACCCCACACCTAGATAAGTGAACCCCATCCCTGGCATACATGTCATTTCTGCCATCATTCCTGCTGAAGCTCTTGCAGCTCCTCAGTGGTGAGCTCTTCATTGTGGTCTTCCACTAATTCTTCCACATCCTCCAAACTCACATCCAACCCCATGGAACTCCCAGGTGCCACAATTGATTTTACAACAGACATAGGCTCATTAGGGTCAGTCCCAAATCCTTCAAAATCCCTCTTGTCGACACAACCTGGCCACAATTTTCTCCAGGCAGAGTTCAAAGTCCTGGTAGTCACTCCCTCCCAAGCCATACCTATAAGGGTTATGCAATGGAGGATGCTGAAGTGTTCTCTCCAAAATTCCCTTAGGGTCAAGTGAGTGTCTGTGGTCACAGTCAAGCACCTGTGAAACATTGCTTTTGTGTAGAGTTTTTTAAAGTTTGCAATAACCTGCTGGTCCATGGGTTGGAGGAGAGGAGTGGTATTTGGGGGCAAGAACTTTACTGTGATGAACCCAAACTCCTCGAAAATTAGGTCATCCAAGTTTGGAGGATGAGCAGGTGCATTGTCCATTACTAGCACGCACTTGAGGTCCAATTTCTTTTCCAGGAGATACTCCTTCACACTAGGGCCAAACACTTCATTAAACCACTTGACGAAAATTTCCCTCGTGACCCATGCCTTACTATTAGATTTCCAAAACACACACAATTTACTATTCATAACATTGTTTTTCCTGAACACTCTGGGATTTTCAGAATGGTACACTAGTAATGGCTTCACTTTGAAATCCCCACTAGCATTAGCACAGAACATTAGCGTCAGCCTGTCTTTCATAGGCTTGTGTCCTGGCATTGCCTTTTCCTCTTGTGTAATGAAGGTCCTCTTTGGCATTTTCTTCCAAAAGAGGCCAGTTTCGTAACAATTGAACACTTGTTCAGGTTTCAGTCCTTCAGCCTCTATGTACTCCTGGAATTCATGCACTTATTTTTCAGCCGCCTTGTGGTCCGAAGTGGCAGCCTCACCATGCCTTACCACACTGTGTATGCCAGTACGGTTCTTAAATCTCTCAAACCAGCCTTTGCTGACCTTAAATTCACTCACATCACCACTATTTACAGGCAATTTCTTTACCAAATCTTCATGCAACTGCCTAGCCTTTTCACAAATAATCGAAGTCATAAGAGTATCTCCTGCTAATTGTTTCTCATTTATCCACACCAATAATAACTTCTCAACCTCTTCCAGTACTGGTGATCTCATTTTTGTCAGCATAGTTACTCCCTTTGCAACAACAGCATCCTTTATTTCCTTTTTCTTGGCCACTGTGGAACATAAGGTTGTGTAGGGTTTCTTATACATCCTGGACAGTTCAGCCACACTTGTACCACTTTCATATTGCTCAATGATGGTTTTCTTAAATTCAATCATATTTCTCACCTTCTTTACCACAGGCTTGGCACTAGGAGCTTTCTTTGGAGCCATGGTAGCTTATTTAGTACTTGCAAGCACTAAAATAAATGGAATATTATGAAATATTTCGCTGGAGCACGTGAGGGGACCTTCGCTCACTGGTAAACAATGCCAGACTGGCTGCCGCCCCGGCTCACGCCATGGGTACGCATCCCGGATGAACTACAACTCGCGAGTCAACCTATGAAAAGTGAGTCCATGTTTATACGAAAATACCCCTACGATTGGCGAAATTTACGATTGCCGGGAACTACGAAAAGCGGGGGACCACTGTAATTGACTTGTGGTCACTTATGCCGAGTTCCTCTGTAATTTCTAAATTATTAACAAGGTTTCCTTGTTGGCCGGAACCAAGTCAAGCAGGTTATTTCCTCTTGTTCGTTCTGTCACAAAATGCTTCAAAAAACAATCCTGAACTACTACTAAGAAGTCATTAGATTCTAAATTTCCAGTCAAGAAATTTTAATTAATCTGGTAAAGTCTCCTAGAATTACTACATTATTGTGCTTTGTGGCCTTAACAATTTCCTCCCAGAGTAGTCTCCCCTGGTCCCTATCTAAGTTTGGGGGATGGTATGTCACTCCTAAAATAAATTTTTCATTCCCCTCTGAAAATTCTATCAACACACTCCATATGTGATAATTCAGATTTTATATCCATTTTTATGCAACAGTTCAAGCGATCTCGAACGTAAAGTGCCACCCCACCCCCCTTCTCAATACTTCTGTCTACTTGGAACAGTTTAAAACCCTGATTGTGACATTCAACAGGCATGTCCCAATTATTCAAATTAAACCACGTCTCAGTTATGGCAAATACATCAATGTTACCTACACTAGCAACTAATGTTAGCTCCTCCATCTTATTCTTAGCACTATGAATATTAGTATAAAATATGTTTAAAGATCCTCCTTTCTCTTTACCCCTTCTGCTCATTTCTGTTTTTCCACTACAGTGGACCCTCGGCTAATGCCTTTAACCCCTTGACTGTCACAACCCCCAATCCTGAGGTGTTTCCTGGTGTCGCAAAATTTGAAAAAAAAAAAAAATATTTTTTTTTTCTTATGAAATGACAGAGAATCTTTTCCAGATTGTAATGACACCAAAAAAAAAAAACGAAATTTGATGGAAAACTGACGGAATTACACTCTTGTAAAGTTAGCGACCTTGGCAATATTTACAAATCGGCGATTTTGCCCACTTTGAGTCCTATTTTTGGCTCATTCCATTGTTCCAGTCGACCAAACTCATAGCTATTTCTTTAGAACTCCATTTTTTCTATCGATTGAGTACAAGAAACTGCCCATTTACCAATTTCAACTACCCAATAATGTGGTCAGAAATTTGCAATTTGGCCAATTTCACGAAAATTAAAATATATGACAATTTCAAAATAAGGTCCAGAATGAACAATGCAGACATTCCTGACTCTAAAATAATATTTTCTTTGTTCATCAGTCATGTCTCCAGGCCTCTCTGATATTACTCTTGCTTCTATTTTGAATTTTTATTCAAACAAAAAATAGAAGATTTACTATTATGCAAACCACTGCAATACTGTAATAATTGTATAAATAACATCAACCCATTCATGACTGCATATTAGAATGGCTAGTTGGACATTTATTGGACAAAGACATCATTTATTTCCTTTTGAACATCGGCAAAAATCAAACATTTCCCCTAGTTTGAGCTCCATTTCCACGTTCTTTTTATAGTAAAATCAATCAAAATCATCTCTTTTTCTATAATATGTTTTCCATTCTGTCAAATGAGACCAAGAAAATGAGAATACAACCATAAATACTATACAAAAATAGACCACAAAGTCGGCATTTTATTTAAAAAAAACAGTCGGAGTTTTTTTTTTCTCATGCACTGCGTGCTCCAGGATTTTTTTTGTGGTGCACACTGACCACACAAACCCACTCTCTCACATGTGGGCCTACCAGCTTTCTCCTTCTTGATTTGAAGCCGCTAGAATTTATGAGTGTATATTCGTCAAACACGGTACCTCGTAAGACGTATATATATATGGCCATGACAGGGTTTCAGCCGTACTAGTACAGGTTACGCCTCAGGGTTTTTGACGTACTAGTATGCCTAAATTCTAGCTCCCTCATATCTATTGAGAGAAAGCTGGTAGGCCTACATATGAAAGAATGGGTCAATGTGGTCAGTGTGCTCTGTATAAAAAAAATCCTGCAGCACACAGTGCGTAATGAGGAAAAAAACTTGGACCGTGTTTTTGGATTAAAACAGCGACTTTGCACTGTATTTTGATATGGTATTTATTGTTGTACGTATTCTAGTTTTCCTGGTCTCATTTTATAGAATGGAAGACATTTTACAGAAACTGAGATGATTTTTGACTTGTTTTATAATGAAAAGTACCTTGAAATTGAGCTCAAAGTAGCAGAAATGTTCGATTTTTACCAAAGTTCAAAAGTAAACAAATCATGCCAAGCATCCAATACACATCAACTGGTGAGTCTAATAATCTTTCACAAGTGTGCTGATATTATTTATACCATTTCTACACTAATGCAGTAGTCTGCATAACAGTAAATCTTCTATTTTTTGTAAGAATAAAAGTTCAAAGTGGAAAGCCAAAGAAATATAAGAGGGGCCTGGGGATGTGACTAACGATCAGAGAACTTGTTATTTTAGTGCCAGAAATGTCTTCCTTGTTTATTCTGGATCCTATTCGGAAATTGGCATCTTTTGAAATTTGTGTGAAATTGGCACAATTGCTAAATTGGATAGTTGAAATTGGTAAATGGGTGGTTTCTTGTACTCACTCAATAGAAAAAATGGTGTTCTAGTGAAATAGTTATGATTTTTGTCAACTAGTCCACTGGAATTGGCCGAAAATAGGGCTCAAAGTGGGCAACATCGCAGATGCGTAAACATCATCGAGACCACTAACTTCACGAGAGCATAATTCCGTAAGTTTTCCATCAAATTTCATACTTTTGGTGTCATTATGATGAGGAAAAGATTCTCTATCTTTTTACAAGATTTTTTTTTTTTTTTTTTTTTTTTTAAATTTGGTGACCCTGAGAACAAATCTTGGAGAGGGCCTGGGGACCCTGAAAGGGTTAATCCATTCCAGAGAGCTAGCCTTTAGCCAATTAATTTTCCCCATAAGAAATAATGGAAATCCAATTAATCCATTCCAGGCACCCGAAAGTATTAAACAAAATAATTCTTTTACATGAAATATACATTTCCTTATACAGAAAACAATGATACATGTAAAATAAACAATACTTAGCCCTTTGACTGTTTTGGTCATATATATATGTCTTATGAGCCACCGTGTTTGACGTATATATACTCATAAATTCTAGCGGCTTCAAATCAAGCAGGAGAAAGCTGGTAGGCCCACATGTGAGAGAATGGGTTTGTGTGGTCAGTGTGCACCATATAAAAAAAATCCTGCAGCATGCAGTGCATAATGAGAAAAAAAAACTCCGACTTTTTTTTTAATTAAAACGCCGACTTTGTGGTTTATTTTTGTATAGTATTTATAGTTGTATTCTCATTTACTTGGTTTCATTTGATAGAATGGAAAACATATTATAGAAATAGAGGTAATTTTGATCGGTTTTACTATGAAAAGAACCTTGAAATGGAGCTCAAAGTTGGGGAAATGTTTGATTTTTGCCGATGTTCAAAAGTAAGCAAATGATGTCATTGTCTAATAAATGTCCAACTAGCCACTTTAATATGCAGTCATGAATGGGTTGACATTATTTATACAATTATTGCAATATTGCAGCAGTCTGCATAACAGTAAATCTTCTAATTTTTGTTTGAATAAAAATTCAAAATAGAAAGCAAGAGTAATATCAGAGGGGCCTGGAGGCATAACTGATGAACAAAGAAAATGTTATTTTAGAGCCATTGTTCATTCTGGACCCTGTTTTGAAATTGGCATATTTTTTAATTTGCATGAAATTGGCCAAATTGCAACTTTCTGACCATGTTATTGGGTAGTTGAAATTGGTAAATGGGCAGTTTCTTGTGCTCAATCGATAGAAAAAATGGAGTTCTAAAGAAACAGCTATGAGTTTGGTCGACTGGAACAATGGAATTAGCTGAAAATAGGGCTCAAAGTGGGCGAAATCGCCAATTTGTAAATATCGCCGAGGTTGTTAATTTCACGAGAATGTAATTCCGTAAGTTTTCCAACAAATTTTGTACTTTGGTGTCGTTACCATTGGGAAAAGATTCTCTATCATTTTGTAAGAAAAAAAAAAATTTTTTTTTTAAATTTTTGTGACACCAGGAGACACCTCAGGATTTGGAGTTGCAACAGTCAAGGGGTTAAAGATAAGGTGGCTTTGAAGCCACTGTTGGTTGCCATGAGCTCAGTCTCATGATGCAGGGGAATATACTCTATTATTACACTAATATCAACACTACAACTTATATGCCTATCACAATTGTTCTAATATGACATAATAAATAATGAATAATATTGGCATAATACCGAGCAGTTCGATAAAGATATGAATAGGATATGGGATACAAGTACCATTCTTCTATCCGTCATGGGGACTTATATTAAAGAAAACAGAGTATAGCACAGGGCTAACTGTGATATACCTTATACTGCACCATAAAACTGAAACAAGAAAGCTATTTTCTCTACATAGATTACTGTTACGTTGTTTGCCCCTTATTACTTTGATAGTAAGGTTCTCACTACATGTTCTAGTGTGGGGCAGCTTTTTACTTAATGGCCTTATCTGTCTAGGGGTAATACTTACATCATGGCTGATCATCTTGAGTGTCTGATATCCTCTCACCAGCCCTCTTCACAGGTTATGTAAACTACTACTATAAAAATATAACTGTATTCTCAATAGATATGTACAGAATATACAATTACAGCCTCACACTTTAAAAACAAAGATCTACACACTCCATAGCTGTTCTCCCACATGGTGTATCTTATTAACTTTTGTCCTTCTCTCTTCTTGACATAACTCTGGGCTAACCAGTGTTTTGACACACTTTAGTCACCCTGGGTATGGTGGCCACAACTTAAATTATAAAAACTCACCCCTGGAGCACACATACTGCCCCAAAAGATAGAAGAAGAACCCAGAGATCCTGCCAGGTTGAAGGTCAGCCACAGAGAGAGTCAGAGAGGGAGAGAGAGAAAGACTAGCTAAGCTCCTCCCACCAAAACAAAAGACTGTTGCCAAGCACAATTCTCCAGTTACCACAATTCTACCAAACCTTAATTTTACTTTTACAAAAAGATATACAACTTTATAAACTACTTATTTAAATTGTGTGTTTATGTGTCTCTAGTATAACCTATTATATTGAGAAAAATAGGCTTGACCCAGCTGCCTCTCAGTCATAAGGTTGATCAGCCCTTATGACATTTAGAACTGAGTCTCCATCAATTCAATATAATTAGGTATTCCAGAGTAACTGTTACTTATAAATACATGTTGGGTCCTATAGCCCCATAACACCCCCACCTCCAGACGAAGTCTCACAAAAGCTAGCCGTGTCCCTCAGGATATGGCTAGTAAAAAGTATATTGCTTAAGTCTGAAGGCGGTAAACAAGACTACTAGAAATGCTACATATTTCCCAGCGCCATTACTCTTCACTTTACTGTTATTTACAACAGGTTGCAGAATTTTTTATAAAAGCATTTTAACCATACCCATATACTCAAGGGTGTAACTATTTACAATTTTAGTGACTTTTAAACAATACACATTACAATGCAAAAATTGCACACAATGCCCACTGTGAAAACCCACACCAACAGGCCTGTGCCTCTGCTACGGTAATCCAGCAAGCAACTGGTACTCCAGGGTGGCATCTTCCTGATCAGAAGACGAGAGTAGAGCCAAACTCAGAGCAGTCAGGTGTACACCAGGCAGGAAACTTCACAAAACATGTCAAGGTGTCTCTCACTTAGTGGCCGAACCAAACAGTGAGACTTCCAGTCAACACTCACGATCCTTAACATGGTCAGGCACTCAAGCCCATCTTCCGAGGTCCCACTCCACACAGATCCTCCAAACTTATGAAGAGGAGGCTGACATAGAACATGAAGGGGTCCAAGGGACCACAAAGGCAAATCGTCGGGCTGTTTTGTATATAGAGCACACCAAGACACAACATCACATACCTTCCTGAACGTCTCATGTTACCGAAGGTTGTCAACCTCTGCCTCAACTCACATTTACGTACACCCTGACCCTCGTCACACTTTTGGCTCTGACTCGACTCCTTCACAGTCAGATGGCTGGTAGAGAGTACTCAGGCTCGCTGAGAGTTCACCACTGCAAAAACAACAAGGTCAGCACAAGACAAACACTATGTACAAAGTATGCACCATGCATCTACATGAAACATCTAGAGAGAGCATCAGCAACCACATTCTCTGAGCCTTTTATATATTTGACTTCCAAATTAAAAGGCTGTAGGAACAAAGCCCATTTTAAGAGTCTGATTTTAGTCACTATACACAGGAACATGATGAAGAGATTCTGAGACATGTACAAATGCTGAATAGCCAGCCCCAAAATGAAAATTTTCTTTCCAGTGGTAAAATGTTGACATTTAAATTTAGAAGGTTGCTCATTGATAGTAACAGTTGTGCAACCTCTCGCAGTACAACAACAAACACCAAAGACATCTCTTTGCACCCAGGTTGGATACATCAAGTTTACACAAACACCATCACGTTCCATCTCACACACAAATTTTAAGCACACAATGAACACAATTTGCATTACACACATTAAAATGGTACTGGAACACAGGCCATGGAAATCACATCTTCCTGCCCCATGTTTTAGTTTATTTAAAATGTTTGCATCTCTTAGTGCATAAGTATCAATCTTTCTAATCCTGTAAACCTTAGTTGTTAAACATACTTTGTGGTAGTCAGTGTTTATGCCCAGGGTGCCATCTAATTTGAGAACCATGAAGCATGGGAATGCCCACTGACTCTCACTAAGCACTACAAACTGGTGGTGGAAGAATTTAACTTCCTCTATATCCAATTTTTCATACAGATTTTTCCCACACAAAAATTGTTGAATTGGCTCAGCTTCCTTAACAATTTCTTCATGGAGTTTCAACTTTTCCTCATTACTGACATCCCAAACTTTTATAAAGTTCCAAGGTGGCTGAGTCAACTCTCCAACATTTTTCTCATTAAAACCAAGCATGCATTTCCTAAAATCTTTTACACACATGTTATTTCTTAAATACTCTTTTTGTATTTCATTCAGATTATTGTTTTGCAGCCCTTTACATTCCATTAAAACATTGGTCTCTCTGAATTTTTGACAGAACTTCAAACCCTTTAACCGGTTACTGTGTACACTATACTCATTCTTTTCTTGCTTGGGGGTGTGGGTTTTATATCTAACCCATGGGAACTTCCACCACAACATGTTCAGCTCACAGCAACTTGCCATACAGATTTTCACATGAATTGGCTCCAGTATCAGCACTTCCTCTCCAGCCTCCAGAGTATCATGGTCCACATTATGGTCCCACATCATCATCCTGGTCTGGTTGATGGGCATGTTCACTGGTACCATCCACCTCATACGAGCCAAACAGTGTCTGAAACTGAGAAAAAGCTCCGAGGGGGGAGCATCACCATCCTCCCCAAGCCAATAGCTCAGAGATTCCAGAGTGCTTCCCCACTCAGCAAATACAAAGAAAGGGATCCTCTCATCCCAGTTGTTAGTATTGTCTATACCATAGGCTTGCATCATTGTCTTGAGGGTTTGATGTAATTTCTCTATTTCCCCTTGAGATGGAGAGTGATACACAGTTGAACACTGAGGCTCTACTTTTAGTCCCTTCAAAACATTTCTAAAAGACTTTGAGGTAAAGTTAGGCCCTTGGTCTTTTTGCACTGCTTGAGGAAAACCAACATGAAAAAAGAACTTCATCAAAACCCTTAAGACTACATGAGCAATTATCTTATGTAGAGGGACTGCTTCCAGGTACCTGGTAGTGGAGCAAATATTTGTGAGTAAATAATCATTTCCCAGTTTGGTCCTTGGGAATGGACCAAGTACATCTACTACCAGCTTGCTGAAGGGTTCACCTGGTGCTGAAATAGACTGAAGGGGAACAGGTTTAATACTTCGACTAGGTTTCCCTATAATTTGAAAGACATGATAGGTCTCAATATGCTCTCTGACAGTCTCCCACAGGTGAGACCAGAAGAAATGCCTGGAAACCTTGGACATCACCACCTGGGGACAAAACCCTTGTTCTCCTTCCATCGATACTGCAAACAGAGGTGAATTCTTTGTAAGAGTTTCCTCCCTGAAATGAAAACACTTATTTAACTGTAAAATCTCTTCCTCAGCAACAGCGACATTTTCCTGCACAGAAATTAATTGCACCCTAGTAGGTGCAGCCTCTCTCACACTATTTAACTGATCCATTCTCCAATCATGCTCAGCTCTGGCTGGAACATCCTTTTCTTCAGTTGACTGCAGTTCAACATCAGAAAGCAGAGTTACCAAACTTAAGCCCTCACCATCCTCATGAGAAATATCATGAAGACTGTTGGTAGCATGATCATGAGCCATACTTCTCATGGTGGAACCATCAGGGAGAAGGTCTGGCAGGGTTTTCCTAGCCATTTCCTCCCAACATTTGGGATTTGGTTTCCCCCAAACTAGTTGTTCCTCACTGTCTAACAGGCCCATAACATTATTCCCTAATAAGAGGTCGACCCCTTCGAAGGGAATTTCATCTGAGATACCTACAGGGAGATAGCCAACTTGGTATGTAGATTCTACCCATAATTTGTGTACCGGTGTCCTTATGGTTGAACCCGTAATACCCTTCAACAATATATCTACCCCAGTATAGGTATCCTTAGACACTGGTAGCACTCCAGCACGTAGCAAAGAGTAGGTGCTACATCCATCTCTCAAGGACAATATGTTCTCAACTCTGCGTACATCCTTTTGCAAACCAACTGTGGACCTACTAGAAAATATACACATCCTGGGGTCTAGATCCAAAGGTTCCTCCTCACCTTGCCTTGAAGACCTAATGCAGGCAACTGGATGTATCTCTGCAGTTAGAGTCCTCTGGGGTGGTTCCTCCCTTTCCTGATCTCGCCGCCTTGACCAGCAAAACTTTTGTGTGTGTCCAGTTTTGTTACAGTAATAACAGATAAAACTCTTAAAGGTATTTTTACCATTTGGTGTAAGACTGGTACTGTTTACTCGAGGACCTGAAACATTATCTGATTGTCTAGGTAAACTTTGAACTCCAGCTGACTTACCTTTTCCTTCTATTTTAGAGGGCACCTCAGCCTTCATTTGTCCCTGAAAATTCTTGTCCCACTTACCTTTATGACCATAGGACTTGGAATAAGGTTTAGAATGAGTGGGGAAATTTTCAGAAGCAGCATGACTGTTTTTACTTACCAGTTCCCTGCGAGCCAAGAATCGGTCACCTAGATCTAGTGCTTCTGAAAGATTATCTGGGTTTTTGTCCTCCAGATACTCTCTGAGGTCAACAGGGATTGTATTGTACAATTCCTCATGAACCATCAGATCTACTAATTTGTTATAGTCTTTATTAACTCCTTTGGAACAAACCCATTTCTTAAAAAGGAACAGTTTCTCATTCCCAAACTCAGTTAAGGTCTGCCCATCCTGAAATTTTTGATTCCTGAACTTTTGTCTATATTTCTCAGGTATCATTTGGTAGGCAAGCAATACTTCCTCTTTAATCTTATCATAATCAGAAAAATCTTGCCCCTCCAGAGTCTCTACTCTCTGGAATCCTTTACCCACAAGTTGTGTGCGAACTAGGGTAGCCCACTTCTGTTTGGGCCATCCTTGCTCCAATGCAGTCTTCTCAAAAAAAGAAAAATATCTATCTGGGTCACTCTCTGTAAACTTAGGGACAAAATTTGCAGCTTTAGTTATGTTAAAGTACTGCTCAGGCTCTTGTTCTGAACCTCCTAACCTCTGACGTTCTTCCTCCTTAGCTTTCATTAAGTTCATCTGAGCCTCTAGTACCGCTAATTTAAGTCTCATTCTCTCCATTTCCATATCACCTGGAGTAGGTGATCCCTCATGTTCACTGTTAACAGGCATGTTTACTGATGAATTATTACCTTCTTCCCTGAAGCCTAAAAAGTTGAAAGACTCAACTTCTGACATAGTTTTATCTTTAAACACTTGCTTCCTTCTTACAGTATCAGTGGACAAAGTTTTCCCACAGGCACATAAAATAACACAAATTGAATGTAAACTATGCACATAGCACTTACCATAACCACAAAAATGTGTTACTTAACCTTTCTCCCACCTTAGGAGAAAAACAACCTGTAAACTAATATATGAAAACAACACTTCCACTGACACCACCTTGGTAAATCTTCTACCAGAAACATGCAACTGTTATTACCCCATACCAGCACATATAGTTCAAAGAATGTTTTGAGTTATTTTAGCAGTCAAATAACTATCCCGGACAGGCCCCCATGTTACGTTGTTTGTCCCTTATTACTTTGATAGTAAGGTTCTCACTACATGTTCTAGTGTGGGGTAGCTTTTTACTTAATGGCCTTATCTGTCTAGGGGTAATACTTACATCATGGCTGATCATCTTGAGTGTCTGATATCCTCTCACCAGCCCTCTTCACAGGTTATGTAAACTACTACTATAAAAATATAACTGTATTCTCAATAGATATGTACAGAATATACAATTACAGCCTCACACTTTAAAAACAAAGATCTACACACTCCATAGCTGTTCTCCCACATGGTGTATCTTATTAACTTTTGTCCTTCTCTCTTCTTGACATAACTCTGGGCTAACCAGTGTTTTGACAAACTTTAGTCACCCTGGGTATGGTGGCCACAACTTAAATTATAAAAACTCACCCCTGGAGCACACATACTGCCCCAAAAGACAGAAGAAGAACCCAGATATCCTGCCAGGTTGAAGGTCAGCCACAGAGAGAGAGAGGGAGAGAGAGAAAGACTAGCTAAGCTCCTCCCACCAAAACAAAAGACTGTTGCCAAGCACAATTCTCCAGTTACCACAATTCTACCACACCTTAATTTTACTTTTACAAAAAGAAATACAACTTTATAAACTACTTATTTAAATTGTGTTAACGTTAGACGATGCCATCGTTGGTCGAGGATCCACTGTATTACTCTTGCTTTCCATTTGAAATTTTTGTTGTCACAAAAAAATAGAAGATTTACTGTTATGCAGACTGCTGCATTATTGTAATAATTGTATAAATAATGTCAACCCATTCTTGACTTCGTATTGGAATTTGGACTGGCAGGCGGACAGGTATTGGACGGTGACTTCATTTGTTTGCTCTTGAGATTTGCTAAAGAATAGAACATTTTCGCTACTGTGAGCGCAATTTCAAAGAACTTTTCATCATAAAAGCAATCAAAATCATACCTATTTCTGTAATATATCTTTCGTTCTGTCAAATGAGACCGAAAAAACGAGAATATAACCATAACAACCATGCAAAAATATACCGCTACGTGGCTGCTAATGGCTGAGAAGTGAATTCTGCTGTTTATAGTCTGATTTCTTTCATTTTTGGCGTACGTTAATTAGTATCTTTCCATCATACTTTGCCCAAGTTTCAGTAAGATATCCCAACAAACAATTGAGAAAATAATGATAATAATAATAATAATAATAATATCTTTATTTACTACATGTACATGTGCAATGTGTGCAGGCCTAGCTGACATCAGTTACATACTACTATATAGAAAGCTGCTTGTTATGCAGAGTATTTCAAGCAAATTAGGTCAGTGTCCCAGGATAACACCCACACCAGTCAACTAACACCCAGGTACCCATTTACTGATGGGTAAACATAGACAACAGGTGTAAAGAAACACGCCCAATGTTTCTACCCTGGCTGGGAATTGAATATTTACCAAAAATCATATATGGCTAACCCAAGCCAGGTTCTAGAAATAAGCTACGTTGTCTGACTTTTTTGGGTTATCCTAGGTTCTCTCCACATATGCTGCTGTGTGTGATAATCTATATAGAGAAAATAGCTTTTTTGTTTCAGGTTTATGATGCAGTACGAGAGTATATCACAGTTAGCCCTGTGCTACATTCTGTTTTCTCTAATATAAGCCCCAAGACAGGGATAGGAGAATGTTATTATATACCATATCCTCATCATACCTCCATCAAACTGCTCGGTATTATGCTAAATATTATTCATTCTGGAGTATTTAAGATGTTTTATGTTATTTATATTGTTTATATTAGATCAATTTAGAGTAATAATAAAGCATATTCTCCTGCTTCATGAGACTGGGCTCATGGCAACCGACAGTGGCTTCAAAGCCACCTTATCTTTAACCCTTCACTGCTGTCATGTTGATGGCAGTGAAGGGACTTGAGCTAGAGTTTGTCACGGCCATGCTAGCTGGAGATTCGTCTGTAAAAACTTGCATTTGTGGTCACAGTGGTGCCTGTGCTAACCTTCCTATGGTGTGGAAATATACCCAGATGGACGAATCTTATTGTGGCTAGCTGGTCTAGTGGCTAACGCGACGGGCTGGAGTTTTGAGACTCTCTGACCGTGGGTTCAATCCCAACCGGGGTATGGTTTGGTTCCTTGAGGGTTTCGGCCGTACTAGTATGGCTTACAACCCAGGGTTTTTGACGTACTAGTATGCCTAAATTCTAGCGCCCTCAAATCTAGTGACAGAAAGCTGGTAGGCCTACATATGAAAGAATGGGTCTATGTGGTCAGTGTGCACAGTATAAAATAAATCCTGCAGCACACAGTGCATAATGAGAAAAAAAAACTTTGACCGTTTTTTTTTTTTTAATAAAACAGCGACTTTGCACTGTATTTTCGTATGGTATTTATTGTTGTATTCTAGTTTTCTTGGTCTCATTTTATAGAATGGAAGACATGTTACAGAAATTGAGATGATTTTGGCTCGTTTTACAATGGAAAGTACCTTGAAATTGAGCTCAAAGTAGCAGAAATGTTTGATTTTTTCCAAAGTTCAAAAGTAAACAAATCATGCCAAGTGTCCAATACAAGTCAACTGGTGAGTCTAATATTCTTTTGCAAGTGCGCCAATATTATTTATACCATTTTGTACACTAATGCAGTAGTCTGCATAACAGTAAGTCTTCTATTTTTTGTGAGAATAAAAATTCAAAGTGGAAAGCAAAAGAATATAAGAGGGGTGTGGGGACGTGACTAATGAGCAGAGGAAATGTTATTTTAGTGCCAGGAATGTCTTTCTTGTTTATTCTGGACCCTATTCGGAAATTGGCATCTTTTGAAATTTGTGTGAAATTGGCAAAATTGCTAAATTTTGACCACTGTACTGGATAGTTGGAATTGATAAATGGGTGGTTTCTTGCACTCATTCGATAGAAAAAATGGAGTTCTAGTGAAATATTCATGTTTTTTGTCGATTAGTACAGTGGAATATGCCGAAAATGGGGCTCAAAGTGGGCAAAATCGCTGATGCATAGACATCGCCGAGACCGCTAACTTCGCTAGAGCATAATTCCGTAAGTTTTCCATCAAATTTCAAACTTTTGGTGTCATTATGATCGGGAAAAGATTCTCTATCTTTTCATAAGAGAAAATTATTTTTTTTTTTTTAAATTTGGCCGACCCTGAGAACGAGTCTCGGAGAGAGCCTGTCGACCCTCAGAAGGTTAATGGATAATGTACTGTGTAGGTGCTTTACACAATGAGAAGCATTTCTTTTATTCACTGGAACTATGGCTAGGGCTAAAAGTAAGCAGGTTATAACAAATGGAGAAAAGGAAATTAGAATGACTTATGCAGCAAGTAGCGCCACCAAACTGTACCAGCAGGTTGATGTGGCGACCCTGAAAATTTGAAATTACGCTAGCCAAAATTAGTGCCGCATAACTGAAGGAACCAGATAACTGATTGCCGGATTTGTGATGGCAGACCTGTACATGTTCATCTTCTGTTAATCTTTTTTTTTCTTTTGTAACTTTTGTGTCATCCATATTTTGAATGATTGGTTGAGTCTCACTGAAAATTTATATCTTCACTTCTTGCTTTCCAGATTTTATGTCTGTGGAATACTTCTCCAAAGAGCTGTACACACTTATGGTTACCATGAAAATGGTACCCAAACAGAAGAGTAAGAAGCAAAATTCAGGTCAGAAAACACCACAGAATACACAGGCATTAAGTTACAATGAATTACGGCTCATTCACTTCAAAGCTAACGTGTTGAGAAAAGCTTGTATGATAAAAGCATATATAAATAAGTCTCGACATAAAATGTCATTTCATTTACAATCATCTCAGGTATGGCACCTCGTTTTTCAGTTGGACACACTTGTTAAGCATGTAATGAATTTAACATGTTATGAGGCTTCTGAAGTTATAGAGGGAGTAAACAGTGAACTACAACGTCTGCTGCTACTGCCTTCATTTTGGTACTTTGATAAAGAATACAAAGCAAAGAAGAGTGATCATATGAAAGATGTACATGAGAAACTGTGTGTAATCTTCGATCCTAAAAACAAGTTTACAATTGAACAAGAACACGAGGTCCTCAGCCTCCTAAAACAATGTAATCTTGCTGGTAATTTGATTATCTATGATCAGAGAAGAATTACAAGTGCAATGGGTGTTAAAATTACTCAAGGCGTCTGGTTTAAATGCTCCAAGGGTCATATTATCAATAATGAATATCAGAAAAATAAATGTTGTATATGTGAGAGTAGAAGTTAATGATCATGGCTATAATAATATAATGCACAGGCTTTATCATTTGTATACACAAAAGCATACTTTTTTTTTTTAAATAAATACACATAAGATCAAAAATAAATAAATGAAAGTTTTGCAGAAACATGCAACTAAATTGTGACAACTTGCAGGATTACAAATTAGACAATCAAAATTAATAACAGAAATACAAACTTTTTTTTAAATATAGTTGCATGTTTTTTAAAGGTTTATTTAAAAAGTCTTGCAGATGTACATTCAGTATAAGCTTTATAAAAGTCATTTGTGGAAGATTTCTCTAGAATATAGATGTTGGGTGTGATTAATGAGTTCTATGAATGATCTTAATGTACAATGTTTCAACATTGTTCCATCATCTGCCAGTGGTGTGTAATGTTCTATCATCTCTTGCCAGTGGTGTGTAATGTTCCATCATCTCTTGCCAGTGGTGTGTAATGTTCCATCATCTCTTGCCAGTGGTGTGTAATGTTCCATCACCACCTGCCAGTGGTGTGTAATGTTCCATCATCACCTGCCAGTGGTGTGTAATGTTCCATCATCACCTGCCAGTGGTGTGTAATGTTCTATCATCTCTTGCCAGTGGTGTGTAATGTTCTATCATCTCTTGCCAGTGGTGTGTAATGTTCCATCATCACCTGCCAGTGGTGTGTAATGTTCCATCATCACCTGCCAGTGGTGTGTAATGTTCCATCATCACCTGCCAGTGGTGTGTAATGTTCCATCACCACCTGCCAGTGGTGTGTAATGTTCTATCATCTCTTGCCAGTGGCGTGTAATGTTCCATCATCACCTGCCAGTGGTGTGTAATGTTCCATCATCACCTGCCAGTGGTGTGTAATGTTCCATCACCACCTGCCAGTGGTGTGTAATGTTCCATCATCACCTGCCAGTGGTGTGTAATGTTCCATCATCACCTGCCAGTGGTGTGTAATGTTCCATCACCACCTGCCAGTGGTGTGTAATGTTCCATCACCTGCCAGTGGTGTGTAATGTTCCATCATCACCTGCCAGTGGTGTGTAATGTTCCATCACCACCTGCCAGTGGTGTGTAATGTTCCATCATCACCTGCCAGTGGTGTGTAATGTTCCATCACCACCTGCCAGTGGTGTGTAATGTTCCATCACCACCTGCCAGTGGTGTGTAATGTTCCATCATCACCTGCCAGTGGTGTGTAATGTTCCATCACTACCTGCCAGTGGTGTGTAATGTTCCATCACCACCTGCCAGTGGTGTGTAATGTTCCATCACCACCTGCCAGTTTTGTGTAATGTTCCATCACCACCTGCCAGTGGTGTGTAATGTTCCATCATCACCTGCCAGTGGTGTGTAATGTTCCATCACCTGCCAGTGGTGTGTAATGTTCCATCACCACCTGCCAGTGGTGTGTAATGTTCCATCACCACCTGCCAGTGGTGTGTAATGTTCCATCACCACCTGCCAGTGGTGTGTAATGTTCCATCATCACCTGCCAGTGGTGTGTAATGTTCCATCATCACCTGCCAGTGGTGTGTAATGTTCCATCACCACCTACCAGTGGTGTGTAATGTTCCATCATCACCTGCCAGTGGTGTGTAATGTTCCATCATCACCTGCCAGTGGTGTGTAATGTTCCATCATCACCTGCCAGTGGTGTGTAATGTTCCATCATCACCTGCCAGTGGTGTGTAATGTTCCATCACCACCTACCAGTGGTGTGTAATGTTCCATCACCACCTACCAGTGGTGTGTAATGTTCCATCACCACCTGCCAGTGGTGTGTAATGTTCCATCACCACCTGCCAGTGGTGTGTAATGTTCCATCATCACCTGCCAGTGGTGTGTAATGTTCCATCATCACCTGCCAGTGGTGTGTAATGTTCCATCACCACCTGCCAGTGGTGTGTAATGTTCCATCACCACCTGCCAGTGGTGTGTAATGTTCCATCATCACCTGCCAGTGGTGTGTAATGTTCCATCATCACCTGCCAGTTGTGTGTAATGTTCCATCATCACCTGCCAGTTGTGTGTAATGTTCCATCATCACCTGCCAGTGGTGTGTAATGTTCCATCATCACCTGCCAGTTGTGTGTAATGTTCCATCATCACCTGCCAGTGGTGTGTAATGTTCCATCATCACCTGCCAGTGGTGTGTAATGTTCCATCATCACCTGCCAGTTGTGTGTAATGTTCCATCATCACCTGCCAGTGGTGTGTAATGTTCCATCACCACCTGCCAGTGGTGTGTAATGTTCCATCATCACCTGCCAGTTGTGTGTAATGTTCCATCATCACCTGCCAGTTGTGTGTAATGTTCCATCATCACCTGCCAGTGGTGTGTAATGTTCCATCATCACCTGCCAGTTGTGTGTAATGTTCCATCATCACCTGCCAGTGGTGTGTAATGTTCCATCACCACCTGCCAGTGGTGTGTAATGTTCCATCATCACCTGCCAGTGGTGTGTAATGTTCCATCATCACCTGCCAGTGGTGTGTAATGTTCCATCATCACCTGCCAGTTGTGTGTAATGTTCCATCATCACCTGCCAGTGGTGTGTAATGTTCCATCATCACCTGCCAGTGGTGTGTAATGTTCCATCATCACCTGCCAGTGGTGTGTAATGTTCCATCATCACCTGCCAGTGGTGTGTAATGTTCCATCATCACCTGCCAGTGGTGTGTAATGTTCCATCATCACCTGCCAGTGGTGTGTAATGTTCCATCATCACCTGCCAGTGGTGTGTAATGATGATAGAGTGAACTAGATCTTCTATAATGCATGACGCACTTCTTGTTTTTAATCATAGAAATGATGTGATCTCATTCAAGGGGCTAAATCTAAAAGCACCAGACATACATTCAGAATGCAACTTTATTTGCAATAAAAATATATGTAGTCATGGAACTTTTTGACTGCCCCAGGTGTTTACATACTAACTAACTAATTAACTAACTACTTTTATAGATTTTTGTAATTTAGAAATAATTTTTTATACTTGCATATGTAGTTTTATTATGAGCAGAATTAGTTTGTAATGTTTACTGTAAAAGAATTATAACCATTTTTGCTGTTTTAATATTGATAAAATATGAATGTTTGCAAAATGTTTACCATAAAATATTTAGGAGTATTATATACAGTATACTGTATACAGTATTGTATACAGTATACTATATACAGTGTGCTATATACAGTACTATGTACAGTATACTATATACAGTGTTCTATACAGGTCTCCCTCAACATTCGCGTTTTCAACTTTCGTGAGCTTCACACATTCGTGAATTCCCAACTGCCAAATTTCCTGCCGCCAAATTCCCAGCCGCCAAATCATATTTAAGTTTCCCGCCACCTGCAAGTCCCTACTACCCTCCCTCCGACCCCCGCAACTGGCAGCCAGCCCTCGCACCAGTGTGGTGAGTGTTTTGTTTGTTCATTATTTGCTATTAAACTACAGTATAAATAATGTAAACCCATTCATGACTGCATATTGGAATGGCTATTTGGACAGGTATTGGATGGTGACATCATGTGTTTACTCTTGAACACTGCAAAGAATCAAACATTTCTGCTACTGCTAATAATAACAATAGTAATAATAATAATAATAAATGCGATAGAATTGAAGAAGGAAATTGTACAAAAATACGAGGGAGCGGTTGACACATGGTCAGTGTGGCTTTGTTTATGCTGGAGTGAACATTAGCCTCCCTGCTCTTCCAAACATTTCACAATAATTCATTGTGTTTGGTGCTTGTAGATTGAGTGCGACTGGAGTGGGTGAGGCAGCAGTTGAGGCAGTGGTTGAGGGAGCGGTTGAGGCAATGGTGGAGGCAGCAGTTGAGGCAGTGGTATTTAATAACATGTTATAAATAATAATAAATATTATTAACTATTATTATTATTTTTATTATTATTATTAACATGTTATTAAATACCACTGCCTCAACCACTGCCTCATCTGCTGTCTCACCCACTGCCTCACCCACTGCCTCAACTGCTGTCTCACCCGCTGCCTCAACTGCTGTCTCACCCGCTGCCTCACCTGCTTCCTCAACCACTGCCTCACCCACTGCCTCAACCACTGCCTCACCCACTGCCTCACCCACTGCCTCAACTGCTGCCTCACCCACTGCCTCGCCCACTGCCTCAACCACTGCCTCAACCACTGCCTCACCTGCTGTCTCACCCACTGCCTCACCCACTGCCTCGCCCACTGCCTCAACCGCTTCCTCAACCACTGCCTCTACCACTCCAGTCGCACTCAATCTACAAGCACCAAACACAATGAATTATTGTGAAATGTTTGGAAGAGCACGGAGACTAATGCTCACTCCAGCATAAACAAAGCCACTCTGACTAATGATGTGCCAACCACTCCCTCGCATTTTTGTACAATTTCCTTCTTCAATTCTATCGCATTTATTATTATTATTATTATTACTATTGTTATTATTAGCAGTAGCAGAAATGTTTGATTCTTTGCTGTGTTCAAGAGTAAACACATGATGTCACCTTCCAATACCTGTTCAAATAGCCTTTCCAATATGCAGTCATGAATGTGTTGACATTATTTATACTGTAGTTTAATAGCAAATAATGAACAAACAAAACACTCACCACACTGAGTGGTGGGAGGGCTGGCTGCCAGTTGTGGGGTCGGAGGGAGGGTAGTAGGGACTCGCAGTGGTTGGGGAAGTGGTGGAGGCATTGGTGGAGGCAGTGGTGGAGGCATTGGTGGAGGCAGTGGTGGAGGCAGTGGTATTTAATAACATACATGTTATTAAACCATAACATGTATGTATTTAGTACAATTTACGACGTTTTCATGCATTTTATGATTATTCATGGTTCAACAAGTTAAGGAAGCAGTATTGTATTATATTTCCCTCCAATATTTTGGGGCACCAAACATTCGTGATTTTTCAACATTCGCGAGGCTCTTGATCCCCTAACCCTCGCAAATGTTGAGGGAGACCTGTATACAGTATTATATACAGTATACTGTGTGCAGTATACTATATACAGTATTATATACAATATTATATACAGTATTATATATAGTATACTATATACAGTATACTATATACAGTATTATATACAGTATTATATACAGTATACTATATACAGTATTATATACAGTATACTATATACAGTATTATATACAATATTATATACAGTATTATATACAGTATACTATATACAGTATTATATACAATATTATATACAGTATTATATACAGTATACTATATACAGTATTATATACAGTATACTATATACAGTATTATATACAGTATACTATATACAGTATTATATACAGTATACTATATACAGTATTATATACAGTATACTATATACAGTATTATATACAGTATACTATATGCAGTATTATATACAGTATACTATATGCAGTATTATATACAGTATACTATATGCAGTATTATATACAGTATACTATATGCAGTATTATATACAGTATACTACATACAGTATTATATACAGTATACTATATACAGTGTGAGAGTAAGACACATGTGCAACATCTGGGTATCTTTATTGTAGACGTTTCGCCATCCAGTCTACAATAAAGATACCCAGATGTTGCACATGTGTCTTACTCTCATCTTGTCGGTATTATATACCATTCGTACACAACTATATACAGTATTATATACAGTATACTATGTACAGTATTATGTACAGTATACTATGTACAGTATTATATACAGTATACTATGTACAGTATTATGTACAGTATACTATATACAGTATTATATACAGTATACTATGTACAGTATTATATACAGTATACTATATACAGTATTATATACAGTATACTATATACAGTATTATATACAGTATACTATGTACAGTATTATGTACAGTATACTATGTACAGTATTATATACAGTATACTATGTACAGTATTATGTACAGTATACTATATACAGTATTATATACAGTATACTATATACAGTATTATATACAGTATACTATATACAGTATACTATATACAGTATTATATACAGTATACTATGTACAGTATTATGTACAGTATACTATGTACAGTATTATATACAGTATACTATGTACAGTATACTATATACAGTATTATATACAGTATACTATATACAGTATACTATATACAGTATTATATACAGTATACTATATACAGTATTACATACAGTATACTATTTACAGTATTATATACAGTATACTATGTACAGTATTATATACAGTATTATATACAGTATTATATACAGTATACTATGTAAAGTATTATATACAGTACACTATGTAAAGTATTATATACAGTATACTATGTAAAGTATTATATACAGTATACTATGTAAAGTATTATATACAGTATACTATGTAAAGTATTATATACAGTATACTATGTAAAGTATTATATACAGTATACTATGTAAAGTATTATATACAGTATACTATGTAAAGTATTATATACAGTATACTATGTAAAGTATTATATACAGTATACTATGTAAAGTATTATATACAGTATACTATGTACAGTATTATATACAGTATACTATGTAAAGTATTATATACAGTATACTATGTAAAGTATTATATACAGTATACTATGTAAAGTATTATATACAGTATACTATGTACAGTATTATATACAGTATACTATGTAAAGTATTATATACAGTATACTATGTAAAGTATTATATACAGTATACTATGTAAAGTATTATATACAGTATACTATGTACAGTATTATATACAGTATACTATGTACAGTATTATGTACAGTATACTATATACAGTATTATATACAGTATACTATATACAGTATTACATACAGTATACTATTTACAGTATTATATACAGTATACTATGTACAGTATTATATACAGTATTATATACAGTATTATATACAGTATACTATGTAAAGTATTATATACAGTATACTATGTAAAGTATTATATACAGTATACTATGTAAAGTATTATATACAGTATACTATGTAAAGTATTATATACAGTATACTATGTAAAGTATTATATACAGTATACTATGTAAAGTATTATATACAGTATACTATGTAAAGTATTATATACAGTATACTATGTAAAGTATTATATACAGTATACTATATACAGTATACTATATACAGTATTATATACAGTATACTATATACAGTATTACATACAGTATACTATTTACAGTATTATATACAGTATACTATGTACAGTATTATATACAGTATTATATACAGTATACTATGTAAAGTATTATATACAGTATACTATGTAAAGTATTATATACAGTATACTATGTAAAGTATTATATACAGTATACTATGTAAAGTATTATATACAGTATACTATGTAAAGTATTATATACAGTATACTATGTAAAGTATTATATACAGTATACTATGTACAGTATTATATACAGTATACTATGTACAGTATTATATACAGTATACTATGTACAGTATTATGTACAGTATACTATATACAGTATTATATACAGTATACTATATACAGTATACTATATACAGTATTATATACAGTATACTATATACAGTATTACATAGAGTATACTATTTACAGTATTATATACAGTATACTATGTACAGTATTATATACAGTATTATATACAGTATACTATGTAAAATATTATATACAGTATGCTATGTAAAGTATTATATACAGTATACTATGTAAAGTATTATATACAGTATACTATGTAAAGTATTATATACAGTATACTATGTAAAGTATTATATACAGTATACTATGTAAAGTATTATATACAGTATACTATGTAAAGTATTATATACAGTATACTATGTAAAGTATTATATACAGTATACTATGTAAAGTATTATATACAGTATACTATGTAAAGTATTATATACAGTATACTATGTACAGTATTATATACAGTATACTATGTAAAGTATTATATACAGTATACTATGTACAGTATTATATACAGTATACTATGTAAAGTATTATATACAGTATACTATGTAAAGTATTATATACAGTATACTATGTAAAGTATTATATACAGTATACTATGTACAGTATTATATACAGTATACTATAGGCTGAAGCAAAGCTATGAAAGCTGACTTCGCCAACTTTTAAGTTACCTTCTGATTTATCCATATAGTGTTTGCTTGTTTTATCACTTTGAGCCTACTTACAGAACCAAGTTACTAAGAAAACATTAAGTTGAACTATAACTTGTTCTCTGCTTAACTTTGTTGCAAAACTCTGAGAGGTCATATTAAAAGTACATCAACTAATCAACTAGACAGAAATAAACAAATGATAATTTTTATTTAATGAACTATTCCAGTATTATACTTCCTGGAAAATATGGCCGAAATTATTAGAAATATGTAATGATGAGCAGCTGATGATAAGCATCTAAGAATTGTATGTTGATTTAATTGTAATGCAAATATTTTGTTTTTTCATTATAAATAGAGAACAAATTCCTTTAAGGCTTGGATTAGTAGCCTAATAAATAGACAGTAATATTTTTGTTTAGAATTATTCCTTATTCCTATCCTTTCAGGGGAGGCTCCTCATTGTGTTCCTCTTCAAGGGGGGTGTGGAAATTATTTAATTTCCGAAGCTATAGTGCCTAATAAGTGTTTAGTGTGTTGATTTGGGTCAAAATGTATTTGTATTTTGAATGGAACCAACCGGGTTCCCGCTGCGCCTGCGCAG
Source organism: Cherax quadricarinatus (assembly GCF_038502225.1). Lineage (NCBI taxonomy): Eukaryota > Metazoa > Arthropoda > Malacostraca > Decapoda > Parastacidae > Cherax > Cherax quadricarinatus. The sequence goes on from NC_091379.1 coordinate 13,292,438, forward strand.
ATGTGCGGCGATTGAGGTGGAACTGGGGCACGAGGTGGCGGGAGTGTTTTGAATGTAGTGAGGAAGCTGTGAAACATGGGATCAGGAAATTGGCGTTCACGGTGGCCTAAGGATTAATATAGGCCTCACTTCCTAATAGGAAGTGTCGTAATTGTTCCTGGCGAAGAGTGAGGGAACGAGATTTACGTGACCACCGTGATAAAGTGGTAAAATAAGTGGATAATAGTAGGACCATGAGTGACAGGTGCGCCGCCATGGAATGTGTCCAGGGGAAATTACCCGTGAGTTAATCCTCACTCATCGGTCTCAGATCTTAATGGAGTGATCTCTAATGTGTATAATAATTATGAGACTTTAAATCGTCTTGTGAATGGTAATGTAATCAGTGATAATAACATTGTTAAGAGAATGCGGGAAGTGAAATAAATAGCCCTGCTCCGAGTGAACGCGTGGTTTCTCGTCCCGAGGATAGCGAAATTTTATGGAATCACGACTTCTAAACCGGGACAAACCAACGGATACCTCGTCCTGCTGGAATAAGAACCATGTCGGTGTAGCAGGACATCGAAAAGAGATGGTGAATGGAGGAAATAAGGAGCATCAATCACCCACAGTTAAGTAACCTTTCTAGTTATAGCAGACTGATACTGGCCAGTTAGGTATGTTGTAATTGGATAGGTTATGGGTGATCCAGCCACATCAAGTGACCACCAGAGAATATCTGGTAAGTGGTGGGATTATGTACAAGTGTTTTCTCCTTGATGGGTATATCCATGTGTCACCTACCCCCCCCCCCTTCATTCAGTTAAACTATATAATCTATACAATCCACAATTAATTAGTAGCGCCGTACTTGAGGGTGCTACCCAATTTATACTGGTCTCGGATAGATATGGATAAGATTGTGAGGGTCGAGGGGCCACCTGCAGTGACCAGAGGTGGTTAAGTTTTCTCACATGTCTACATGGGTGACTACGGTAAACAATATCGTTGTCTCCCAAGGAGATTACTCGTATGCATGTAATGTTGAGGTACGTACAAGTAATCACTCCTGTAAAATTTTCCATATCTAGCCGCTGGTCCTTCCTGAACCGGATGCAGTCAGTGAAAAATTAATTGAATTAATTACTTAATAATTAAGTGACTGATTGAAGAAAGTGGGTATAGGGTACACAAATTTAATCGGTAGTGTGGTGGATGATAATTTGCCCAATTAATTACTAGCACTGGGTGGCTAGGATTTATACAAGTGCAAGAATTACTCACACAAAGTGTCTACTTAAGTCGTATAATTGGTGATTATTAATTCCCTAACCATGGCTGGGTCTGAGGAAGTTAGTGCGGCTGGCAAGTCCATAGATGCCAAAGCAAAGAAAGCGTCACTACAAGCTCGGAAGGGTCATGTTACTAAATCATACAACAAGTGTATGGAGTTAATGAGACAAAAAACGGTAAACCCTGATGAATTAAAGCTACACCTAGATGCCTTAGAAAGTAGATATGAGTCATATAAATTGTGGTATAAGGACTGTGAGAACGATCTTCTGGTGAATTGTGCAGATGATGCTGAAAGGGAGCGGCTGCTGGATCAATATTATGAAGTGGAGGACAACATTGTGTCCTGCAAAACTAAGGCTTTAGAGAAGGTAAAGGGTGTAGACAATGTTGTTGGTCAACCTAGTAAGGAAAATCAGAGGTGTCTACCAAAACTCCCAGAATTATGCATGCCTGTGTTTAATCCGGGAGAAAACTGGGAGGAGTTTTGGTCTATCTTTAAAGCAGTCATACATGATAGGAGTGATGTTGCAAGTGTTACCAAATTATGCTATTTAAAGGGACAAGTAAGGGGAGATGCGCATGTTCTCATACAAGCATTCCCAAATGTAGATGACTCCTATAGTGAGGCAGTTGACTTGTTGGAGGTCACTTACGGTAACTTGGAGCAAAGTAGGCTGGATCTAGTAGCTAATTTGGCTAGTTTGAAGACTCCAGATCACAACCGCAACAGCTTACAACAATTTAGGATCAAACTAGAAAGCACTCTTAAGACCTTGAGTAATAAATATGATCTGGAGGGAGCAGAGTGGTTGTTGAGTGCCTTGATTCAGAATAAATTGAACCACAAAACAGTAGAGTGGCTATCTAACAAATATCACAAGGGTTACTTCGGGTTAGAAGAAATAAGAGTGGGCCTGCAGGAGCTAGTTGTCCAACTGCAGACCAGCCAACCCATTACCTCTAGGAATACCACGTCTACCGACCCCAGTGCACCTGTCAAGTTCCACAAAAGGAAACTTTATCCCAATATCAATAATCATAAGTCACCTACTAAATGGGGTTATGTAGGCACATATCAAGTGACAGGGGGCAGTAATAGTGGTTCTCCACATCAAAGCAAGAGGAGGAAGTACCACAATAAGGGTAGCCCAGTTGATAAGAGGTCAGGCAAAGAAAGGAGAGATTGTATCTTCTGCAACGGTACTCATTTCTCTAAGAACTGTAATGCCTATAATTCATGGGATGTTAAAGTGGAAAGATTGGAAGAGTTTGCTAGATGTATCAGGTGTCTAGGAAATCATAATGTAAGGGATTGCTGTGCTAACTTGCACCATTGTTATCAGTGTAACAAGGGAAGACACCACATAGCTATGTGTAAGGGCGGATCTAATCGTAATAATGGTAACAATAGTACTGATAGTGATAATAACCCGGACACAACAGTAGCCAACGTAAAGATTGCAGCTAATGTCGGTAATGATGGCCTAGCTGAGGTAGCTTTACCTGTGTTGGATGTGGTGATTAATGATAAACGGTGTAAATCCAAAACTGTAACAGCATTACTGGATCAGGGATCACAACGTACCTTCATAAAACGTAATTGCCTTAATGGGATGAAGGTACAAATGGGAGATCCCGCTATACTCAAGTTATCTGGCTTTCTCTCGAATAAGAAGGCCCAGTCATACGACACTGTTTATGTAACTGTCAGGCTGGGCAATGAGAGAAAACGTATTAATGCCGTAATTGTGGATAGGCTCCCAGAGAAAATATCTACAATAGGGCTTGGTAACGCTACTGAAAGGCTTTCAAGTAAGGTAAATTTGGCACCTAATGGTGCAAATAATGATTCTGTGGGGCCAATAGATATTTTGATAGGTAGTGACCATTATGCCACCTTTGTAAAGGGTATGACAAAGAAATGCGGAGTCACCCTTCTAAGGACCACAGGAGGTCACGTGATGTATGGCAGGCTTCCTAGTACTGATAATGAATGACTGGAGGAAGCCATAAATACAGTTATGGTGTGTCTTACTCATGAAATATCACCCCAGTATAAATATACTTCAATAGAGGATGAAGTTGAACCTGTGTATAAATTATGGGAATTGGACAGCATAGGGATCAATGTAAATGAAGAAAGTCCAGATGATTCCTTTACTCAAGAACAATACCAGAAGGATGTTAAAAATGAATCTGGACAATACTGGGTGAGACTTCCGTGGAAGCTGAACCATCCAGACCTACCAACTAATTACCAGATGGAGTATGGACAATTAAAGGCTCAGCTCCACGAACTGAGCAAGACACCAGAACTGTTGACTGCTTACGATGATATAATTAATGAGCAGTTAAATAATAAATTCATAGAGGAATTACCTCCTGAGCAAGCCCAGATTTATGGTCACTATTTGCCACATCACGGAGTGAAGAAGGATTCTAAGACCACTCCTCTGAGAATTGTGTTTAATTGTAGTGCCAGGAGTAACAAAAATGTACCTGGTTTGAATGACTGTTTGATGACAGGTCCGTCGTTGACGGAAAAACTGGGAGACATATTATTAAACTTCAGGGTTAAGAATTATGCCTTTACGGCGGACATAAGTAAAGCTTTCCTGAGAGTGGGTCTGCAGGAGGCTGACCGGGATTGCACTAGGTTCTTATGGCCCGAGAATCCTAATGACCCACTTAGTCCCCTGAAGACTTTTCGCTTCAGGAGTGTATTGTTTGGTGCTACCTCCAGTCCGTTCCTACTCCAGGCAACAATAAATGCACACCTTAACCCTTTGAGGGTTTTCGTCGTACTAGTACGTCTTACGCGTAGGGGTTTTTGACGTACTAGTACTCATAAATTCTAGCGACCTCAAATCTAGTGGGAGAAAGCTGGTAGGCCTTCATATGAAAGAATGGGTCTATGTGGTCAGTGTGCACAGTCTAAAAAAAATCCTGCAGCACACGGTGCATAATGAGAAAAAAAAAACTTTTTCCATTTTTTTTTAATAAATCAGCGACTTTGCAGTGTATTTTCGTATAGTATTTATTGTTGTATTCTAGTTTTCTTGGTCTCATTTTATAGAATGGAAGACATATTACTGAAATTGAGATGATTTTGACTGGTTTTACAATGAAAGGTGCCTTGAAATTGAGCTCAAAGTAGCAGAAATGTTCGATTTTTACCAAACTTCAAAAGTAAACAAATCGTGCCAAGCGTGCAATACACGTCAACTGGTGAGTCTAATATTCTTTCACAAGTGCACCAATAATATTTATACCATTTTTTACACTAATGCAGTAGTCTGCATAACAGTAAATCTTATATTTTTTGTGAGAATAAAAATTCAAAGTGGAAAGCAAAAGAGTATAAGAGGGGCCTTGAGACGTGACTAATGACTAGAGGAAATGTCATTTTAGTGCCAGGAATGTCTTTCTTGTTTATTCTGGACCCTATTCCGAAATTGGCATCTTTTGAAATTTGTGTGAAATTGGCAAAATTGCTAAATTCTGACCACTGTACTGGATAGTTGAATTTATAAATGGGTGGTTTCTTGCACCCATTCGATAGAAAAAATGGAGTTCTAGCGAAATATTCATGTTTTTTGTCAACTAGTACAGTGAAATTGGCCGAAAATGGGGCTCAAAGTGGGCAAAATCGCCGATCCGTAAACATCGCCGAGACCGCTAACTTTGCGTACGGGTGGTCCACTGAGTGGAGTAATGGATAAACAATTTTATGTGGACAATTTCCTGGGGGTGACGTCTACTGAAGAGGAACTAATGAGCATATATGAAGGGGCTAATGAAATAATGCAAGGTGCAAATATGCCCCTGAGGGAATGGAACAGTAATTCGTCCAGTTTAAGGGCTCAAATAAATAAAGACAACCCTGGAGTTGAAGTGTCTAAATATAGTAATGTGCTGGGACTGACTTGGGACACAGAGAGAGACTTGTTATCGTTGAAGTCTAATAACTACAGTATGCCCAATAAATTAACCAAGAGAGTCTTACTTGCAGAAGTTTCAAAATGCTTCGATCCACTAGGCTTAGTGTCCCCACTTACCATAAGAGGAAAATTGTTGATACAAGAAGCATGGAAGCTTAAGTGTGCTTGGGATGAAACCCTACCTGAGGAATTTGTTGAAAGGTGGGAAGAACTAATAGGTGAATATGTAAAATTACCAATGTTGGAGTTCCCACGTAATGTGGCCAGTCAAGATGGAGAAAATGTACTCCACATTTTTTGCGATGCTTCGAAATTAGCATATGGAGCAGTCGCTTACCTTCAATGTAATAGTGCCATTTCTCTTGTTATGTCTAAGGCTAAGGTGGCTCCAATCAAATCACATACCTTACCTCAGTTGGAATTAACGGCCATTTATGTAGGTGTCAAATTAGCCAATTATATAAGAAATAAATTGCAAGAGATAAATATCAGCAACACCGTAATTTGGTCTGATAACGAGGTATCCTTACAATGGATTCGTAATGGTAACAGTAAGATTGTGTACAGTGGACCCCCACATAACGATTACCTCCGAATGCGACCAGTTATGTAAGTGTATTTATGTAAGTGCGTTTGTACGTGTGTGTTTGGGGGTCTGAAATGGACTAATCTACTTCACAATATTTCTTAACAAATTCGGTCAGTACTGGCACCTGAACATACTTCTGGAGTGAAAAAATATCGTTAACCGGGGGTCCACTGTATGTACAAAACAGTCGCTGAAATCAATCAAATGCAGGAGAAATATAACAGTTTGGGTCAGCATATGTTAACCTTTAATCACATTCCTGGTGACGAGAATCCAGCTGACTTCTTGTCTCGAGGCTTGACTTACGAAAAATTTGTGAGTGCTTTATCGTGGTTTAAAGGGCCAAGTTGGCTGGTGGACAAAATTAACTGGCCGGTGCAAAAGGCACATATTGCTCCTGTCGAAATTACGGTGAGCACCGCTCCAGTCAGTAGTCCCTCCTTAGCCATTGACATTAATAGGTATTCTTCCTTACCCAAGCTGATTAGCGTGACAAGGTTATTGTTTAAATTTATAAGTAAGATGAATATCTCATATAATTTTCCCCATCCCCTGAAATACTGGCTACAGAGGGTACAAGAAGAAACCTACAGGGATGAGATTAAATTAATAATGGACGGAAAAATTGTGAAAGGCTCAATAATAGAAAAGCTGGGGCTGTATTTAGAGGATGATGTAATTAGGTGCAGAGGCAGGTTACAAAATGCTGAATTGGGGGAATATGATAAGCACCCTATCTTGCTGCCCAAAACTCATCACCTGACAACCTTGATTGTCTTTAATGCCCATAATAACGTGATGCACGGTGGGGTACAGGATACCTTAAACTGTATTCGGGAAACCTTCTGGATTCCACAAGGACGGCAAAGTGTAAAAAGGGTTATCAAGTCGTGTGTAATATGTCGCCGGGTGGATGCCAGAACCTACATGTACCCAGGTCCTCCACCATTGCCCAAGGAACGCGTGCAGTTGGTAAAACCATTTGATGTGACTGGAGTGGACTATAGTGGGCCAATCATTTTAACAGGTACTTCAGATGGTGTTCCCTTGAAGGTGTATGTATGTCTATTTACTTCAACAGCTATTAGGGCTGTTTATCTAGAAGTGGCTCAGGACTTGTCTGCAGAACAGTTCGTACAGCTGTTCCGGAAATTTGCAGCTAGGAGATCCTGTCCAAGATTGATGATCTCAGATAATGCCACGAATTTTGTAGCGGGTGCTCAACACTTGGTGGAATTAAATAAGAGTGATGATGTACAATCTTTATTGACCCAGCGAGGGTGTGTCTGGAAATTTATTACTCCCAGAGCCCCTTGGCAGGGAGGACTGTACGAAAGAATGATAGGTACAGTGAAAAGATGTCTTCGTAAGGTGCTACACAGGAAGAGAATTAATTTGGAGGAATTCCGTGCAGTGTTGGTGGAGGCAGAGAATCGGGTAAACAATCACCCTCTGTCATACATGAGCGACACTCCTGACGCAGAGATCCTGACTCCCTCTCACCTAATATGCGGACGAAGGTTAGAAGCTGCACCTATCTATAGAGATAATCCCGAGGGAAGTGATGAGGATTACAATAACGTGACCGTGTTGAGTGATAAGTTCAAGATGTTAAATAAGGTAATTACGCATTGGTCCGATGTGTGGCGTAAAGAATATCTTCTTACACTACATGAACACTTTTATGGTGCGCCAGAGGCAGTAAACCGACAGAACATTCAACCAGGTGACATTGTGTTAATTGATACTGAACAACATCGAACATTGTGGCCTCTGGGCAAGGTAGTTACATTATACCCAGATGCACAAGGAGTTGTCAGAAACGTCAAAGTGTTGTGTCGTGGTCAGGAAAGTTTGCGTACCATTAATAAATTAATTCTCTTAGAATTAAATGGTGTTCAATCCAGTGCAGATGGAAATCTAAGGGAAAGCGACACGAGTGATATTGAAGACACTGACCGAGTAATGCAAGAAGAAATTGTAGTAAGACCCACTAGGAAAACAGCAGCGCAATCTAGAGAAGGCTGGAATTGTCTCCTGGAGGAAGACGCAATTTAAGTCGTCTAACGACTTCCGCCGGCCGCAGTGTGGAAATTATTTAATTTCCGAAGCAATAGTGCCTAATAAGTGTTTAATGTGTTGATTTGGGTCAAAATGTATTTGTATTTTGAATGGGTTCCCACTGCACCTGCGCAGATGTGCGGCGATTGAGGTGGAACTGGGGCTCGAGGTGGCGGGAGTGTTTTGAATGTAGTGAGGAAGCTGTGAAACATGGGATCAGGAAATTGGCGTTCACGGTGGCCTAAGGATTAATATAGGCCTCACTTCCTAATAGGAAGTGTCGTAATTGTTCCTGGTGAAGAGTGAGGGAACGAGATTTACGTGACCACCGTGATAAAGTGGTAAAATAAGTGGATAATAGTAGGACCGTGAGTGACAGGTGCGCCGCCATGGAATGTGTCCAGGGGAAATTACCCGTGAGTTAATCCTCACTCATCGGTCTCAGATCTTAATGGAGTGACCTCTAATGTGTATAATAATTATGAGATGTTAAATCGTCTTGTGAATGGTAATGTAATCAGTGATAATAACATTAAGTTAAGAGAATGCGGGAAGTGAAATAAATCGCCCTGCTCCGAGTGAACGCATGGTTTCTCGTCCCGAGGATAGCGAAATTTTATGGAATCACGACTTCTAAACCGGGACAAACCAACGGATACCTCGTCCTGCTGGAATAAGAACAGTGTCGGTGTAGCAGGACATCGAAAAGAGATGGTGAATGGAGGAAATAAGGAGCATCAATCACCCACAGTTAAGTAACCTTTCTAGTTATAGCAGACTGATACTGGCCAGTTAGGTATGTTGTAATTGGATAGGTTATGGGTGATCCAGCCACATCAAGTGACCACCAGAGAATATCTGGTAAGTGGTGGGATTATGTACAAGTGTTTTCTCCTTGATGGGTATATCCATGTGTCACCTACCCCCCCCCTTCATTCAGTTAAACTATATAATCTATACCTCTTCAAGGGGGGCTCCTTGGCGTGGTGAAGAGGCTCTTGGTCTGAGGAATTAGACCTATCGGTCTTCTTCCTCAGACCGAACCTAATTACCCCCCAATCTCCCCTCCCCTATCCCATCCTCCCCATCCTCCCCTTTTTCCTTTCCTCCTCCCCCTCCCCACCCCTCCCTTTTGCCCTTCCTCTTTTTGTCCTTTGGGATTTCTCCCACAGGCACGCTAGTTCCTAGGTAGAGGAAAGGATACCGGGGTCCATCCCATTCCATTGAGGTTCTTAGCAGTGGCGTAGTTTGCCGTGGAATCTGGATCGCCTGGGGATGTCCCGATCCCTCTCCGGTATCCCGGAGTAGCTTTGGGTGTCTTTCGGGCGACGAGTGTATCTCTGGAAGCCACCTTTCGGATTCCGGGGGTGGTGGCCGAAGGAGGTATGCTTTGTGGCGGATATCCGGTCGCCCTCTCTTTTGTCCACCGAGGTAGCTCGGCAGATGTGAGGTTGCTATCCCGGATTGTTAGTTTACTAGCATGATGGGTAGGGTATGGCACGGGTTCCATGCTGCATCTGCGCTACTTGCGGTGCTGAGGTCCTCTTGGGCGCGGAGGGAGATTTCTGGCCCTTTCATTCCTCCTAGGACCTATCCCTCCCCGGTCCCCCCTTTTTTTTTTTCTTTTTTTTATTTTTATTTTCTTTTCTTCTTTCTTTTTTTTTCTTAAAAACAAAAAGAAAGAAGTAACCTAACCATGGCAGCCCTAGTCCATGAACCTGGTACCCCCGGGCCCCTTCTTGATACCGCACCCCGTTCTGACCCCGCCTCGTCTTTGGACCACTCTTCAGACATTCCTCATGCCTCTGTACCTATTGCCGGTGCTGTTTCCTCACCCGCTTCAGGTACTGAGGCCTCGACTGACTCTTTCGATTTATCTGACCTTCGCTCTCCTCTGACTATGCTTCCGGCCTCTCCCTCTACGGTGCGGCAATTTTCAAATCGCCGACCCGTTCCACGTCGGACCAACTCTGGTCCCACGCCTAAACGCCAACGACAATTACCTGCTGATGATACTTCTCCACCTTCTCGTTCTTCTCAGAAACGATCGACACGTCCTTCACTACCTTTCCACGCTCAGTTTCAGACTGAACAGTGGACTAAATTCTTCACTTTACGACCAACTTCCTCTACTGCCTATCTTTCTGACCATAGTATTGGCAAGGCACTCCTACGCCATGTTGGTAAAGATATTTCTTTTCATGCTCTTAAGAGCGGTACGCGCATCATTACCGTACAGAATGCTACCCAGGCTCATGAGCTCTCTCGTCTTTCCCATATCGATACTGTTCCTGTCACTCTTGAAAAACATCATTCCCTCAATTCTTGTAGTGGTACCGTCATTCTGCCCCATACCATAGTTCAACGAAATTTCCAGACATGTGGCACTGACATTCTAGAACAGCTGGAACTCCAAGATCTCCCAATCCTCAAGGTAGACACTTACGTTCTTCCTGCCTGTGGGCGGAGACGATACCCTAGCAATGTGGCTCGTTTAACTTTCGACAGCCGAGAACTCCCATCCTCAGTTTATATAGCAGGACATCGGTTACAAGTTCGAAAGGTGATCCCTACACCACAACAGTGTAGAAATTGCTGGCGATTTGGCCATCCAGCGAAATATTGCAGATCTATCGCCGAATGCCCAGTCTGTGGTGCCGATGACCATTCTAATACGTCTTGCAATCGATCTCCCTCTTGCCTTAACTGTCATGAGGCTCACCCTTCGTACTCTCGCCGTTGTCAGGTCTATTTAAACGAGCGGGAAATCCGTTACCTCAAAGAGACAGAAGGTCTCCCTTATGCCATGGCAGTTTCTCATCTCCGCCTCCAAGGGAGACTCCCACATGTTTCTTATTCCCGTGTTTCAAAACGTCCCCCCACTTCTGGTATCCCATCTTCTACACCCACCTCTGTGGTTACCTCTCCCATAATCACTCCTGTATCTAATCCTTTTGCTGTCCTCGGCTCAGACGTCCCTACTTCAACGCCTCAGTCTAATCTCGCTTCTTCGAGTTCTCTCTCACAAGCCTCAGTATCGACGAGACCTCGTACGACACCTCCTCCCAATCGTCCCTCTACTTCTCAAAAGTCAAAAAAAGGTCCGGTAACACCTCCTACCCATCTTCCACCTCTTCATTTTACCCTCCCTGTCTCTGTCCCTAGTTCTTCCCCTCTCACTGGCTCAGTTACAAGTGCAGAGGTTCACCCTCCTCCTCGTAATGTACCTTCCTCCCCTGTTCCCTCCCAAGTTTCTTCCTCTTCTGCCACCTCCCAGGTTCCTGCCTCCTCTGTCCCCTGCCACGCTTCTCCAGTTCCCTCCACCCTTTCGCCCCCCCCTACCTTGGTACAGTCCAATACAGTTCCAATCTTTACTCATCCTCCCCCTACCATTCCCAATATTGTCTCCCATACGACATCTCTGAATTCCGAAACACTTGAAGCAATCTCTGAATATATTGCAGAGACCAAACCATCAATGGACACTGATCCACCTCCCGCTCTTTCTCTCTCCTCTGCTCCATCTGCGCAACTCCTTTCTTCACAGCGCACCGTTCCTTCGCTGCTTGAACATTTTCCACTGCCTCCGCATGTGGACTTTTCTAACCCTTCTAGTCCGTAGGAACCCTTACCTGCGGATTTCAAGTATCTTTATCATTGCCAATCATGGCCTATTTACAGTGGAATATACGCGGCCTCAGGGGTAATCGGGGTGAGCTTCAGATGTTACTCTCCCAGTTTGCCCCTGTTGGTGTTTGCTTACAGGAACCAAAATTACACTCTGCTGTTATTTCTCACATCTCAGGCTATAATTTATTGTATTCTTCTGATCCTTTTCCTGATGGGACCTTTAATGAAAGTGCCCTTCTTCTCCGCACTGATATTCCGTACCATCAGCTATTTGTTCATACTTCGCTGCATTACACAGCAGCCCGTATCCACTTACATAGGTGGTATACGCTCTGTTCTTTATATCTCTCTCCTTCTCGGGCATTATCTATTCCGGATTTTGCCTTCCTTGTTTCGTCATTACCGCCACCGATTCTGTTACTTGGTGATTTTAATGCCCACCATTTCCTCTGGGGGGGGTCTCACTGTGATTCCCGTGGAATTCAGTTAGAGGCTTTTCTTGCCACCCACCCCCTCCATGTTTTAAATACAGGTACTCACACCCATTTTGATCCTCGGACTCATACTCTCTCTTGCATCGATCTCTCAATCTGCTCTTCCTCCGCCGCATTAGACTTCACTTGGTCTGTTCTCCCGGACTTACATGACAGTGATCATTTCCCAATCATTCTTACTTCCCCTTCATATTCGCCACCTCTTCGCACCCCACGCTGGCAATTTAATCGGGCAAATTGGAACCTTTACTCACACCTAACTTTTTATAGAGGTTCCTTCTTCGTCCTCCATTGATGAGCTTTTACACCTCTTCTCGTCCTCCGTTTTCACTGCAGCTTCTCATTCTATACCCCAAACTTCGGGCAGGCATTCTCAGAAATGCGTGCCTTGGTGGTCTCCTGCTTGTGCTCGTGCAGTACGTTTGAAACGCGCTGCATGGGGCAGGTACCGGTACAATAGAACCACAGAGCGACTCCTTGATTTTAAACAGAAGCGTGCGATCGCTCGCCGTGTCATCCGTGATGCTAAACGCACTTGCTGGCGAGATTATGTCTCCACCATCACCTCTGCTTCCTCTATGAGTGCAGTCTGGAAAAAAGTACGAAAACTGAGTGGTAAATATTCTCCTGACCCGGCTCCTGTTCTGCGGGTTGCCGGTGTTGATATAGCAAACCCACTAGATGTTGCCAATGAAATTGGCAATCATCTGGTCCGTATTTCTCAGGGACTCCATCTATGCCCCTCATTTCTTTCCTCAAAGTCTGCCAGAGAGTTAGCACCCTTGGACTTTTCTTCTCTCAGAGAAGAACAGTATAATGTGCCTTTTACACTTCAAGAACTGGAGGCAACGCTCTCAGCTTGTCGATCATCGGCAGCTGGGCCCGACGACATTCATATTCGTATGCTACAACATTTACATCAGTCAGCCCTTGCAGTCCTATTACGCCTTTACAATCTTATTTGGTCACAAGGAGTTCTTCCACAGCTGTGGAAATCCGCCATTGTTCTCCCTTTCCGCAAACCAGGCACTACGGGACATGAAACCTCCCACTATCGTCCCATTGCTCTTACCAGTGCAGTTTGCAAAGTAATGGAACGTCTAGTAAATAGACGTTTAGTGTGGTATTTAGAGACACACAACAGTCTCTCCACTCGTCAATATGGCTTTCGTAAGGGACGTTCTACCATAGACCCCTTACTGCGCTTGGATACGTATGTTCGTAATGCCTTTGCGAATAACCACTCAGTTATTGCCATATTTTTTGACCTTGAGAAGGCATATGACACAACTTGGAGGTATAATATTTTAGCCCAAGCCCACTCCTTAGGCCTTCGAGGCAATCTACCATCCTTCCTTAAGAACTTTTTAACTGACAGGCATTTCCGTGTTTGGGTTAATAATGTGCTCTCCCCGGACTTTATCCAAGCTGAAGGTGTCCCCCAGGGATGTGTTCTGAGCACAACACTTTTTCTCCTTGCTATTAATGATTTGGCCTCTAGTCTTCCATCAAATATTTGGTCATCACTCTATGTTGATGACTTCGCTATTGCCTGTGCAGGCGCTGACTGTCACCTCCTTACAGTTTCTCTCCAACATGCAGTCGACCGTGTTTCCAATTGGGCCACCACACATGGGTTTAAATTTTCCAGCACTAAAACCCACCAAATCACTTTCACTAGACGCTCTGTCATCTCCGATCATCCTTTGTACCTCTATGGCTCCCGTATCCCTGAACGAGATACAGTCAAGTTTCTGGGCCTCCTCTTTGATCGTAGGTTATCCTGGAAACCTCACATTACCTCTCTGAAGGCAACTTGTCACAGCCGGCTGAACCTTCTTAAAACCCTTGCTCATCTTTCGTGGGGAGCTGATCGTCGAACCCTCCTTCACCTACATTCCACCCTTATTTTATCGAAACTTGATTATGGTGACCAGATCTATTCAGCGGCATCTCCTGCTACTCTCTCTAGCCTTAACCCCATTCATCACCAAGGATTACGTTTATGCCTTGGTGCTTTTCGCTCTTCCCCTGTCGAAAGCCTCTATGCAGAAGCGAACGTTCCATCCTTATCCGATCGCCGTGATGCCCATTGCCTGCGCTACTATGTACGCTCTCATGATCTCCGCAATCCTTCCATTTATAGAATGGTCACTGATATTAGTAGACATTCTTTATTTGTTCGCCGCCCCTGCTTACTCCGTCCCTTCTCTCTTCGCCTTCATTCGCCCTTGTCTTCTCTTCAACTACCACCTTTCTATGTACATGTAGCATCTCACTTTTCCCTACCCCCCTGGGAAGTTCCAGCTGTTCGAGTCTGTTCTTTCTCCCTCCCTTGCTCGAAAGCCCAACTGTCTACGGTCGCTTCCCGCTCTCTTTTTCTTGACCACTTTCACTCTCATTCTCATGCCATTGCTGTGTACACAGATGGCTCTAAGTCTTCTGACGGCGTAGGATTCGCAGCAGTGTTTCCGGACAGCGTCGTACAAGGGCATTTACTATCTTCGGCTAGTATTTTTACTGCTGAATTATATGCCATCCTTACAGCACTTATCCGTATTGCATCTATGCCTGTGTCATCATTTGTGGTTGTCTCAGACTCCCTTAGTGCTTTACAGGCTATACAAAAATTTGATACACCTCACCCCTTAGTCCTCCGTATCCAACTTTGGCTACGCCGCATCTTTACCAAGCATAAAGATATTGTTTTTTGTTGGGTCCCTGGTCATGTTGACGTACAGGGCAATGAACAGGCAGACACTGCTGCGCGGTCAGCAGTACATGACCTACCAGTTTCTTATAGAGGTATTCCATGTACGGACTATTTTGCTGTAATATCTTCCCACCTTCACACCCGTTGGCAACAACGTTGGTCTACTATGCTCGGCAACAAACTTCAGTCTATTAAACCGAGTATAGGTTACTGGCCGTCTTCTTATCACCAGTGTCGAGGTTGGGAGACTACTCTCTCCCGTCTTCGCATTGGCCATACTCGTCTTACTCATGGATATCTCATGGAGAGGCGTCTTGCTCCTCTCTGTGAGAATTGCCAAGCTCCATTATCAGTCAGCCACATTCTGTTGGACTGCCCACTTTATCAACGAGCACGCAGAATTTACCTCTGTCGTCGTCTTCGCCCCGCTGCTCTCTCTTTACCTTCCCTTCTCGCTGATGGACCCACCTTTCATCCGGACTCTCTCATTGACTTTTTGACAACGACTGACTTACTTCACAGATTCTGATACTTTCAGCCCTTTCTACTTCAATCTCTTGCTACCCTCTACCCCCATACTATCCCCTGCCCCGCTGTTTTCTGTAACCTGCTGATCATCCCCCCTCCCTTCTGCCATCCAATTCCCTTGCTTCCTTCCCTACCCTGCAGCGCTGTATAGCCCTTGTGGCTTAGCGCTTCTTTTTTGATTATAATAATAATAATATATATATATACAGTCCACAATTAATTAGTAGCGCCGTACTTGAGGGTGCTACCCAATTTATACTGGTCTCGGATAGATATGGATAAGATTGTGAGGGTCGAGGGGCCACCTGCAGTGACCAGAGGTGGTTAAGTTTTCTCACATGTCTACATGGGTGACTACAGTAAACAATATCATTGTTGTCTCCCAAGGAGATTACTCGTATGCATGTAATGTTGAGGTACATACAAGTAATCACTCCTATAAAATTTTCCATAGTGGGCTCCTTGGTGTGGTGAAGAGGCTCTTGGTCTGAGGAATTAAACCTGTCAGTCTCCTTCCTCAGACCGAACCTAATTACCCCCCAGTCCCCCCTTCCCTCCCATCTTCCCCATCCTCCCCTTTTTCCTTTCCTCTTCCTCCTCCCCACCCCTCCCTTTTGCCCTTCCTCTTTGGCCTTTGAGATTTTTTCCCACAGGCGCGCTAGTTCCTAAGTAGGGAAAAGGGTACCGGGGTCCGTCCCATTCCGTTGAGGCTCTTGGTGGTGGCGTAGTTTGCCGTGGAATCTGGATTGCCTGGGGATGTCCCGATCCCTCTCCGGTATCCCGGAGGGTGGCTTAGGGTGTCTCTCAGGCAACGGGTGTATCTGGAAGCCACCTTTCAGATTCCGGGGGTGGTGGCCGAAGGAGGTATGCTTTGTGGCGGATATCTGGCCGCCCTCTCTTTTGTCCACCGAGGTAGCTCGGCAGATGTGAGGTTGCTATCCCGGATTGTTGGTTTACTGGCATGATGGGTAGGGTATGGCATGGGTTCCATGCTGCATCTGCACTACTTGTGGTGCTGAGGTCCTCTTGGGCATGGAGGGAGATTTCTGGCCCTTTCATTCCTCCTAGGAACTGTCCCTCCACGGTCCTCCCTTTTTTTATTTTATTTTTATTTTTATTTTATTTTTTTATTAAAAACAAAAAGAAAGAAGTAACCTAACCATGGAGTACCCGATCCATGAACCCGCTACCCCTGGGCCCCTTATTGCTACCGCACCCTGTTCTGACCTTGCCTCGTCTTTTGGCCACTCTTGTGACATTCCTAAGGCCCCTGTACCTCTTGCTGGTGCTGTTTCCTCACCCGCTTCAGGTACCGGGGCTTCCACTGACTCCTTCGATTTGTCTGACCTCCACTCTCCTTTGACTATGCTTCCGGCTTCTCCCTCTACGGTGTGGCAATTTTTGAAGTGCCAGCCCGTTCCACGTCGGACCAACTCTGGTCCCACTTCTAAACGTCAACGACAATCTCCTAATGATGTTACTTCATTACCTTCCCATTCTACTTGGAAAAGACCGACACGTCATGCACTCCCTCTCCACACTCGGTTTCAGACCACACAATGGACTAAATTTTTTACATTAAGACCGACTTCTTCTGCCTATTTTTCCAACCATAGTATTGGCAAAGCGCTCCTATGCCATGTTGGTAGAGATATTTCCTTTCATGCTCTTAAGAGTGGTACACGCATCATCACAGTCCAGAATTCTACCCAAGCTCATGGTCTTTCTCTTCTTTCACATATCGATACTATTCCTATCACTATTGAAAAACATCATTCCCTCAATTCTTGTAGTGGTACTGTTTTTCTGCCCCATACCATAGTCCAACAGAATTTCCAGACATGTGGCACTGACATTCTCGAACAGCTGGAACTCCAAGATCTCCCAATTCTCAAGGTAGACACTTATGTTCTTCCTGCCCGCGGGCGAAGACGATACCCTTGCAATGTGGCTCGTTTAACTTTTAACAGCCGTGAACTCCCATCCTCTGTTTATGTAGCAGGACATCGGTTACAAGCTTGGAAGGTGATCCACAACAGTGTAGGAATTGCTGGCAATTTGGCCACCCAGAAAAATATTACAGATCTATAGCCGAATGCCCAGTCTGTGGTGCCGATGACCATTCTAATACATCTTGCAGTCAAACTCCCTCTTGCCTTAATCGTCATGAGGCTCACCCTTCGTACTTTCACCGTTGCCAAGTCTACTTAAAGGAGCGGGAAATTCATTGTCTCAAAGAGGCCGAAGGTCTCCCTTATGCTATGGCGGTTTCTCATCTCCGCCTCCAAGGGAGACTGCCCTGTGTTTCTTATTCTCCTGTTTCAAAGTGTCCCCCCACTTCTGGGGTCACATCTTCTGCAGCATCCTCTGCGGTTGCCAGTCCCATAGCCACTCCTGTATCTAATTCTTTTGCTGTCCTGGGCTCAGATGTCCCTACTTCAACTACTCAGTCTGTCCTCACTTCTTCGTGTCCTCCCTCACAAACCCTGGTATCGACAAGACCTCGTACGACACCTCCTCCCAATCATCCCTCTACTTCTCAGAAGCCAAAAAAATCTCCTTTAACCCCTCCTTCCTTTCATCAACCTCCACATTTTACCTTCCCAGTCTCTGTACCTGGGTCTTCCCCTTTCACTGGCTCTGTTACAAGTGTGGAGGTTCATCCTCCTTGTACTGTGCCTTCTTCCACTGTCCCCTCCCAAGTTTCTTCCTCTTCTGCCACCTCCCAGGTTTCTGCCTCTTCTGTCCCCTCCCACACTTCTCCAGTTCCCTCCACCCTTTCGTCCCCCCCTTCCTTGGTACAGTCCATTACAAACTCCTCCTCCCATCTCCAATATTGTCTCCCATACGACGTCTCTGAACTCCAAAACACTTGAAGCAGTCTCTGAATATATTGCAGAGACCAAATCATCAATGGACACTGATCCACCCTCTGTTACTTCTCTTTCCTCTTCTCCATCTATGCAACTCCTTTCTTCACAATGCACCATTCCTTCGCTACTTGAACGTTTTCCTTTGAAACAGCACGTGGACTTTTCCAACCCCTCTAGTCTGTAGGTACCCTTACCTGCAGATTTCAGGTATCTTTATCGTTGCCAATCATGGCCTATTTACAGTGGAATATTAGCAGCCTCAGGGGTAATCGAGGTGAGCTTCAGACATTGCTCTCCCAGTTTTCCCCTGATGGTGTTTGCTTACAGGAACCAAAATTACACTCTGCCGTTATCTATCCTATCTTAGGCTATAATTTATTGTATTCTCCAGATCCTTTTCCTGATTTGACCTTTAATTAAAGTGCCCTTCTTCTACGCACTGATATTCCGTACCATCAGCTATTTGTTCGTACTTCGCTGCATTACACAGAAGCCCATATCCACTTGCATATGTGGTATTGTTACAAAAAACGCGATTTCTAATAAGCATAGAGATCTCCAGTGAATACTAGAAAGGACTGCCCTTCTAGCATCCAGCCTGTTACTGGGTTTTCATAACAAGTAGTCAGTATCCTGGTCCAATTATCCATTAGAATTCAATAAGAATTATTAGTGCTTCAGGATTACAACTGGTAGGCTACTAACTAAAGAAATTAAAATTTAATAAGTTTATTAATAAACAAAATTGTCTAGGAGTATATTATCAAATTAAAATAAATTAATCAGTTTAAACAAAATAATAATCACTTCTCTCGTGTACAGTAGTATTGTGCTGAAGGCACATATCACATTTATATGTCTTAAGTACCATCTGGTACATTAACATTTAATAATACATACATATACAAATTAGTTTGTGTAAGTACTCTAAGTAATTCACGTCTCAAAACTCCACTAGACTTAATTAGTTACTAAGTCCTCACATTAATTAACTTCTTGACCACCTGGCAATCAGAACAGCTTGCTTGAAAAATAAAACAACTGCTAAGTCCAATAGCAATATAACAAGCAACTGTGACACAGAATCAGGATCAAGGAGATAATATAACGACACCAAGTAGGGACCATCTACAGATCCTCCACAAAAGTCACAAAACTCCCATACTACTGAATCTAAGTTCAGCATAAGAAAATCCCTGACTGCGACAGTACACAGATACCAGTACAAGTTAGGTCAGAAGCTACAACTCAGGACCTGAGTTGCTCAGAGTGTCTGTGACACAAAACCTCAGTACAACGTCGAAAATCACTAAGTCTAGAAAATGTTCTGTGAACAGTGTTCTACAGAACCAACAACAAGAAAGCAACAGAGACGATCTTCCAACAAGGGCTAATAAGGGAGAGTTAGGCACATCAGGAATATGTCCAACCACCAAGAGAGTCTAGCCCAGACTGACTACTCCAGGTGAGGTATGAACACCCCCCTTGATCACGTGATTGCTCCGTGGACAGTTGCTGCCATGCAACACCGAGAAGCCAGCAGGGAAACTAGCAATGAGCGATAATTACAGTAGTTAGACAATCAAGACTTGAACTATGAGCACTGAATAATATATATATATTACATCCTACCTAACAAAAGTAACTAAGTCAATAATACAAAGCAATATATTTACAATTTAGCTATTATCAGAAATACAAGCAATATAAAATTATATGAAAAGGTAATATACATTATATACATTGTGACCCATTCAGGGGTCGGAACACCCTCCCAACATGACAAATGGTCGCACTAGAAGTTGCGTTAATGTCTTTCAAATATCTCTTATAACTCATGTCACTTTAATAATACAATTTAATACAAAAATAAATCAAAGTCACTCTTGTGCCAAGCACTTCTATAATTTCACAGTGTCTATATCACTAAGTTATGCCCCTGGTACTAGGGCAGTACACAGTATCGTATCTTTGCCTACTCGTGGTTATGTACATCAGTGTAGAGACAGGATAGCGTAGACAAGCATGACACGTTGAGGCTCGATCATAGTAGTGGAGTCTTCATATGAACAACAGTCTTGTGCGATAGACAGGAGACGGCATTCCACTCTTAAGTAGTGGTAGCAGAATGCGAGGCAATATGGACATCTACGTATGAGGAAGCTTAAGGTGTGTAGTAATTTAAGGAATGTAGTGGGGAGGGGTCTATGGCAGGAGAGTGTTCTGCCACGCAGTAACATGACCCACACAACACTACACACTCAACACTCAGCTTCTGTCTCCAACTGTCTCCTCCTCACACACACATATCACCACTACTGTGAATATATAAATAGAATAATTAGACATGACATGAGTATACATATTTAACATGGGCTGAATAGATTACATTACTTTACTGAATTTGACATAGCAAGTAACAAAAGGTATTTGTGCATAAAATTACGGTAATTTAATGTAACTGATAATTATTAAGGATGTGACAGAGCGTCAGCAATTACATTACAATGACCACTGATATGTTGCATACTAATAGAGTAAGGCTGGATTTTGAGAGCCCACCTCATGATCCTAGCATTTTTACTCTTCATTGTGTTTATGTAAGTGAGTGGATTGTGGTCTGAAAAAACGTTAATTTTAAATGGGGAAGTGCCCAAATACACTTCAAAATGTTCCAAGGACACTACAAGAGCTAGAGCCTCTTTCTCAATAGTGACATAATTTTTCTGTGGTGGTTTAAGCTTAGATGAATAGTAACATATGGGATGGAGAATGTCAGTGGATGTTGACTGTTGGAGCAGCACAGCACCCACTGCATAACCACTCCCATCTATATGTAAAAACCAAGGAAGATTGAAATTAGGACTCCTCAACACAGGAGCAGAGGAGAACAGCTGCTTCAGCCTTTTGAACGAGTCTGAACAATCTCTAGTTCAGACGAACTGAACTTTGCTACTAGTAAGCTCAGTGAGAGGAGCAGCAATCTGAGAAAAGTTGGGACAGAACCTGCGATAATATCCTGCTATGCCCAGGAATCTCTGTACTCCCTATCCTGTGGCACTGGAAATTCAGAAATTGCATGAACCTTAGCCTCAATAGGAGCAACCTCGCCTTGGCCGATACAAAACCTAGATAGGTAATCTTGGCTTGAACAAAACTACATTTAGCTAAGTTAACAGTGAAGTTGTAGTGCTCCAGACTCTCAAACAATGCTCTGAGATGCATCAAGTGTTCTCACTCATCACTGTACACCACTAAGTTGTCAAGGTAGGCTTCTACTCCATCTAAGTTGTGAGTCGACTCGTTCATTATACGTTGGAATGAAGAAGCCGCGTTACATAAGCCGAAGGGGGTGATGAGGTAATTAAACAATCCATCTTGAACAGTAAAAGCAGATATTTCTTGAGCATGTTCAGTGTGAAGGCTTACTTAGCCCTGTAATAACTTCAGACAGTATTACCAAGGCTGGCTCCTCCTCAGGAAAATTAATGAATAGAAAAAGAAATAATAACAGACAAACATAAACACTTTATTACATAGAAAATATAAAATATAAAACACTTAAATATGAAATATTAATCCTACATTAAAGAAAATGAAAAATGAAAAATATAAATGATAACTGAATTCAACGCTAATATAAAACTTGGGTGTCTGGTGTTGGTGACACTGTTGAAATCGTAGCCATTGCCGATGATGGGGGAGGTGCAGGTGTTGGTTACAACCCACTGGCTAGTTCTTCACAGTATAGCCTTGAGTATTCTATCCTGAAGACAGGAAAGCAGGTTCTTTACCACTGCAATGATGAGGGGTTACATCCTGCAATTTCATACAGGTGCACAGGTAATTAAATCCAAAAAGGGGAAGTCTCAGGACGTTAGTCCATCTCCATCAGTTCTACTCGTTGATTGGCAGGTGACCCTCTCTGTCATCCAAGCTGGAAAGATAGACAGGTTACCCACTGCTTAAGAAACCACTCTCCATGATAAGTACAATACCTAAAAGATGTGGTGATCATTACAGCAGTCAACTTAGAGCAAGACTGAAAGGACTAAGTTTATTGGTCAAAAGTGAAGCTTTTAACCAATAAATCCACTAGAATACAAGGCAGGCATGTACTTACAGTAGTGCTGGGAGCTGTAAGTCTAGTGATTACTGTTTGGACCGGAGCCTCACATGTCACCTTTGGGGGGGGGAAGTAGGAGGGGAAGGGATAGCGGGAGCTAGACTGACCCTACCTTAACAAGCAGCCGGCAGTCAAACTATCACTTTCGGGGTGGGGAAAAAAGGCGGGAATAGCGGGAGCTTGACTTACCCTACCTTAACAAGTAGCCGGCAATGAAACTATCACTTTCGGGGAGGGAGAAAAAAGGCGGGAATAGCGGGAGCTTGACTTACCCTACCTTAACAAGTAGCCGGCAATGAAACTGTTACTATATACTCCCTCGGTACTCCTATCTGTTGAACTTTTCCCTCACACTCCCCCATACCAAGACTTATAGTCAAGGAGTATAAGAAGAATAGGCGAGGAAAAAGTTCTAACATGTGGAAGTCGCGTAAGGCAACAAATCTACTGACTGTCACGACTTAACCAGTCAGAGAAATAATTGGATGAACCATTGATATACACAATATGGAACTTAAAAGCCTGGAGTGCCAATGTCCACCTCAAGAGGAGACTGTTGGTTCCCTTAAAAGTTTCTAGGTATATCAAAGGTTTGTGGTCCGTTTCTAAAATGAATTCTTTTCCCAGCAAATAAAATTTAAGTTTGGAGATACCCCACACAAGGGCCAAACATTCCTTTTCTATGGTGGAGTATCTCGTTTCTGCGGGAAGGAGTTTCCGGCTTAGGAAGCATACAGGGAAGAGAGTACCATCATGGTATTGTAGTAGCACTGCACCTAAGCCAGTATTGGAGGCATCAGTTCTTAAACAAAATGTTTTATTAATATCTGGAATCTTAAGTATAGGGTCTTTCGAAAAGATACTTTTAATCTCATTAAACTTTTCCCGAGCTACGTCGGAAAGTTCAAGAGGTTCCTTCACAGACTTTTTAAGGAAGTCGGATAAGATGCCTGTAAGATCAGTAAGGTTCGGGATAAACCATGCATAAAAATTTACAGAACCAAGAAAGCTACGCATGAGCTTCTTGGTTTTGGGGAATTTAAATTCTAGTAAAGCTTTGATCTTACTGGGGAGAGGCTGCAGAGAGTTATTAGAAAGTATCAGTCCAAGATATCTAATCTTGTTATACCCAAGGAAGCATTTCTTCGGCTTGGCAGTGAGGCCATGTGAGCGTAACCTACGCAAAACTGATGTTAATGTTTGGATATGTTCGTCCCACGTGGATGTCATTACGTAAATGTTATCAAAATAAACTGAAACATTTGGCATATTACCCAAGACCTTTCTCATCAGTCTCACGTAGGTAGCACAGGCAGTTACCAAACCGAAGGGCATAGTTCTATATTGCATCAGTCCTTGGTGTGTAGGAAAAGTGGTGTACTGCTTAGAAGAAGGATCTAACATTACTTGATGATATGCCTGCTCAATATCAATCTCTGAAAAGAAGGAAGAGTCATAAAATTTGTGTAGATCGCTATCTATTAAGGGCATAGGCTCAGCATCCCACCGAGTTATAGCATTAAGGCCTCTGAAGTCAATAGCAAGTCTATATGAATTATCCTCCTTCTTAACCATGACTACTGGTGAACAATATGAAGATACTGAAGGTTCAATGATCTTTAGTTTTAATAATTTGTCTACCTCTCGGTCAAATGCATCCCTAAGGTGAACTGGAACTGGGTATAATTTTCGTTTGATAGGATTGTCCGTCACTAAGTCAATCTTATGGACTACCGTGGAGGTAACACCTGGAATATCAGTAAAGACGTCTGAAAAGTTACTCACACATTGAAGTAGTTCATGTCTCTTATGGTCATCCAAAGATTCATTAATATTAATGTTGGTTGCGTCCGAGTGGTCAAGAGTCACCAAGTCATGTAGTTCTTCATCATAGTCTAAGTTAGAGGTGTCAATTACACACACTTTACATTCTTCAGTTGTTTTATCAAGTTTGTGTGGAAAATCTAAGTCAAAGTTATTAAGGCAGTTAACCGAATTTCTTCGGTAATATTTCTTAAGGATGTTGATATGATAAAGCTTAGGTTTCCCCTTGACTTCTATGAGGTAGTCAACTTTCCCACAAATTTTTAATACTTTACATGGACCTTTCCATGCTACTAATAATTTATTTGACTTGATCGGCAAAAGTACAAGAACTTCATCCCCTACTTTAAAACTTCTCCTCTGACTTTTGGAATCAAAATAGGTTTTGTACTGGTCCATTGACAAGCTTAGGTTTTTCGAAACTATGTCAGAGGTCTCCTCAAGTTTGGATCTAAGGTCAAGGAGAAACTGGTAAGAAGACTGAACCTCAGCACTCACCTCCTCATTAGTCCATAAGTCATGAAGGATGGACAATGGGCCTCTGGCCTGTCTACCATAGAGAAGTTCAAAAGGTGAAAACCCCAAAGAGTCACTGGGAACTTCCCTCATGGCAAACAAAGCACAGGGTAGGTAACGATGCCACTCCTTAGGTTTAAGGGAGCAAAGTTTCCTTAAAATGGACTTGAGAATCGAATGCTGGCGCTCAATCCTCCCATTACAGCTGGGATGATAGGGTGTGGTGAAGAGAGGCTTCACTCCCAGAAGTTGGTATAGATGTTGCATTAAGTCAGATGTGAATTGTGTCCCACGGTCAGACAAAATTTCTCTAGGGATGCCAACTCCGGAGAAGATGGACAAAAGGGCTTCAGCCACCTCTGTAATAGTTATGGTCTTTAAGGGTAAGGCTTCAGGGAAACTCGAAGCATAATCCACTAATGTTAATATATATGTCCCCCAGATGAAAGTGGAGATAAAGGACCAATGATGTCAATGGCTACTCTTTCAAAGGGTACCGTAAAGACTGGCATTTTGACCATAGGTACTCGCCTGGTACCTCGGGAGGATGACAGTTGGCAAACTTTACACAATCTACAATAGGTAGCGACATCTGAGGACATTTTTGGCCAAAAATAGGTTTCCCTAATTTTATTTAAGGTTTTACGATGCGAGAAATGTCCGGCCACTGGCAGGTCATGAGCCATTTTAAGAACAGTCTCTCTGCAATGACTTGGAACAACTAAGATGGAATAGTCTGTCTCATCTGAATTTAATTTGAATACTGACTTGTACAAGATACCTTTTATATATTCAAATTTATATGAAAAGTTTTTCCTTTGGATAACTTGATTTTGTTTAGCGGCATTATGGCAATTCTGAAGAGAAGGGCAATTACGTTGTAAATTGACAAAGGAGTCCTTCGATATGTCTAAAGGCTTAAAGTCAGGGAAAATCAAAGGATGGACAGTAGGAGAAGCCTGGGCTTTGGTCTGAGCCCTAGTCAAGACATTTATGGTATCGGAGGTGATATCTTCACTTTCATCTAACAAGTGAACCGGTGATCCTACTACCTCGCTTTCGAGAGTAGCATCACTGATTTTTAATCCCACATGAATCTCGCGAGACATTGTCTCATCTGAACTTTCGAGGGGCTTCTCTGATTCTACAGGAAGAAGATCTGAAAAGCTTATGTCCACCTTTGGTGATGAAAGGTCAATCTCAGAAGGAAGAATGGCACCTTTTACATTACCTATTAGTACGGAGCAAGAAGTGATTGGAGCTAGTACGGCTTCAGACCAACCTGTGAACCATTTAGACCTAATGTAACAACGGATGGTAGGAAAAGTGTCTGTACGGCCCAAGTAGTCTGAAAGTATAGCAGAGGAATGAGTTTCTTTAAGGTTAGGGAACAGCTTATCAGAAATGACTATACATGTGCATCCAGTGTCTCGTAAAATGGTAGATACATTGAGTCCATTAACTGTTCCTGAACAGAAGGGTGCTTGGTCATTACAGTCTTTAAAACATCTTCCAACTTTTTGGACCTTCTTAGAAGGACAATCTGGACGTTTACGTCCCTTAACACTACACAAATGACAAACAGGAATAAAAGAAGTCATTTTACTTTCCACTAGAGGCTTTGATTTCTTAAGGTCTGATGAACCCTTGCCCTTAGGGTTCGATCCCTTTAGGTCTTTATAGGAATTGTGATCCTCAGCATACAGGTCAGCAGCCTCAGCAACTTCCTCAGCTTTAATCAGGTTACGTTCTCTGATGAATGTTCGTATCTGGTGAGGAAGAGCTGTCAGGAACTGGTCAGCAACCATGAAGTCTCTAAGAGATTCATAACTGTGATCAATTCCTGAACTCTCTATCCAAAAGTCGAACAAACGAAAGAGTGTTACCTGTAACTGCTGAAAGTTCTGGCCAGGCTGTAAGGTGGCATACCTGAAATCTTTCCTGTAAGAATTTGTGGTTTTTTGATATGCTTTAAGGATTGCCTTCTTCAGTAGGTTATAATTACATATGATATCCTGCGACAAAGTTGCATAGATATTCAAAGCGGTACCAGAAAATAACATTCCTAACCTGGTAGCCCAGGTGTCAGCAGGCCATTCACAGAGGGTAGCGGTATTTTCAAACCTGATAATGTATGAAGTTATGTCTTCCCCCTCTGTGAAAGGAGGTAAATTAGGTGTTGGAATATGTGCACTATCTGCATGATGTTCAATTACTCCTTCTTCTAATTGTTGTTGTGTAAAAGTTAACTTTTTATTCACTAATTCAAGGCGAGATTTTTCGAGCTCGCGATCCTTTTCTCTCTCTATTAACTCGTGTTCTCTATCCTTTGCTCTTTCCTCAAGTTCTCTTAATTTAACCTGTTCCTCACGTATCTTAGCTTGTTCCTCACGTATTTTAGCTTGTTCCTCGTGTTCTCTATCCTTTGCTCTTTCCTCAAGTTCTCTTAATTTAACTTGTTCTTCACGTACTCTAGCTCTCTCCTCACGATCAAGTCTATCACGCTCCTTTTTGTCTTCTCTCTTTCTTTCTGTCTTTCTTGGATTTGTCTCTCAATTCTTTCTCTCCTTTTTCTCCTGTCTTTCAAGGTTCTCTTTCTCCTTTTTCTCTTCTATTTCCCTTTCTGTCTCTCTTCTCTCTCAATTCTCTCTCTTTCAAGTCTTTCCTGGATTTTAGCACTAATGAAAGATTCTAAATTTTTCCCTGTTATTCCTAACTTACTTCCAGCGTTCATCCAAAACTGGTATTCCTCCATACTTGCAAGAATAACTTAAACTATCAGGGGAAATGAAACGGGTATTAAAGAAAACAGAGGGTTCAGTTCCTGCTCCGCTCAAACTGTAAATAAACCAGAGGGCTCGATACCTGCTTCAATTAAACAATATGTATTAATTAAAATGAAGGGTTCTATGCCGGCTCCGAGAAAACAGTAAGTAGAATGGGGTCACTTGACCATCCAGTCTTCTAACCAACAAATCAAGAGTGTCCTATGACAGTTCCCTTGATATAATAAAGAGCTCAATGAAACAAATTGTCACTGGAAAATCTCGGGTCTCTAAAATCTAATCCTCCAAAGTGTTTCAAGCTCACACAAAAATAGATGGCAGAATTAACTAGTATTCCTGCCTTGACTTGACTTACAATAAATCGAGACTATAACAATCACCAAATCTTTTAAATACCTGTACTGTAGTCCTACCATAGAGAATGATTACTCATGGCTGGTGGTAACCGTCTGTGGTATGCGGCGTTGAAGTTCCAATGGTAGATTCGAGATGGAGTTGAATCTTGATTCAGTAGAGTTGATCCTGGCAAGGTCGCCACTTGTGAAGGCTTACTCAGCCCTGTAACAACTTCAGACAGTATTACCCAGGCTGGCTCCTCCTCAGGAAAATTAATGAATAGAAAAAGAAATAATAACAGACAAACATAAACACTTTATTATATAGAAAATAGAAAATGTAAAACACTTAAATATGAAATATTAATCCTACATTGAAGAAAATGAAAAATGAAAAATATAAATGATAACTGAATTCAACGCTAATATATATATAGGGGTGTCTGGTGTTGGTGACACTGTGTGTTGTTGAAATCGTAGCCGTTGCTGATGATGCGGGGGGAGGGGTAACAGGTGTTGGTTACAACCCACCGGTTCGTTCTTCACAGTATAGCCGTGAGTATTATATCCCGATGACAGGAAAGCAGGTTCTTTACCACTGCAATGATGAGGGGTTACGTCCTGCAATTTCATACAGGTGCACAGGTAATTAAATCCAAAAAGGGGAAGTCTCAGGACGTTAGTCCATCTCCATCAGTTCTACTCGTTGATTGGCAGGTGACCCTCTCTGTCATCCAAGCTGGAAAGATAGACAGGTTACCCACTGCTTAAGAAATCACTCTCCATGATGAGTACAATACCTAAAAGATGTGATTATTACAACAGTCAACTTAGAGCAAGACTCAAAGGACTAAGTTTATTATTGGTCAAAAGTGAAGCTTTTAACCAATAAATCCACTAGAATACAAGGCAGGTATGTACTTACAGTAGTGCTGGGAACTGTGAGTCTAGTGATTACTGTTTGGACTGGAGCCCCACACCTCACCTTTCGGGGGGGGGGGGGAAGTAGGAGGGGATGGGATAGCGGGAGCTAGACTGACCCTACCTTAACAAGCAGCCGGCAGTCAAACTTTCACTTTCGGGGTGTGGGAAAAAAGGCGGGAATAGCGGGAGCTTGACTTACCCTACCTTTACAAGTAGCCGGCAATGAAGGCACTAAAATACATGGAGATGCCCATGGACTTTTACTGCGCTCAATCAGGGCCGGATTATCGCATAGGCAAACTAGGCATTTGCCTAGGGCCCCTCGCATTTGGGGGCCCCGCTGTCCGAGGTGTTCAGGGGCTCATCCAAGACTGCGCAAATGGTGCAAGTGCAAAGGGGTCCCTACCTAAAAAGTTCAAGTGTTTGGAGAGTAAAATTTATTTTTAAAAATTAATCAAAAGAAAAATAAATAATGAAATAAAATAAAATAAAAATAAATAAACCTAACCATAGATGGCAACACTCAACACGCCTTTGTTTACATCAGAACAGCTGTGTTTTCCCACTAATGGGTGAGTATGGGAGATTCCTCTCCAATTTTCTGTAGTAATTACACGTTATCTAGACTTTTACTCTGACAAATTAACTGAAGTGTTGTTGATAGACATTGATGTGTATGGATAAATGTTTGTTTCCACCTCTAAATGTTAAGGGAGGTACCTGATAGGGTTACTTGACCACTAAAGACGCATGGACCAGTAAAGACGCATTTTTGGTAAAAATACTATAAAGAAAAACCTAAAAACGCAAACTGACTTCCGTTTGTAGGTTTTAAAAGCACTTTGTCCTGTCTTTAAGTCTTTATCATTTCAATAACAGATCTCAATTGATTGATGTTCTACATCACTTCCGTCGCAAATGCTTAGTTTTCAAGTTGCGACGGAAGTGGTGTAGAACATCAATTAATTTATTACATATTTCCCCAGAAACACATAAGCCACATCAGAAAATCGTTGGTTGGGTGGATCTGAAAATTGTCCCTGCATTCTTTAATTCTCATGTCCTTATCTATGGTGGTAGGCCATATATCATGCAAAACATAATGATTAGTTGAGTTATGAAAATGGTAATATAAATACCATTGTGCATTGTTCTTGGACTCAGTATGATTTCTGTTTTAAGTAAATTGGAGATCAAGGAGGATGAATTAGTAAAATATTCGTAGCCCAAATCACTAACCTAATCTATGGTAAAAGTTCTGTATATGACTCCTTTATGGTAACGTTTTGAATTTTTAGATGTGCAGCCAGAGGAAAGGGGGCTACAAGGGCCATATCCCCCCAATTGACAGAAAAAAAAAATTGATGATTTTGCCACTGTGAAATCCAGAAAAAAGTTTATTTAAGAAGTGCCTGTGAATATAAACAATTCTTTACTTTCTTGAGTTTATATGATTTGATAGTCTTATGCATGATGCAATGATAACAATAATGGTCAGTGATTTATAAAGGGAATAATAGTGCTGTAGTAGTTATGCTGAATATAATAGGTACATGATGTCACTACTTTAATAGTCTAATCTAGAAATATTATGCTGTCTTGAGTTTATTCTCTTTAAAATGCATGATTTAACAAGATAGTTATAATGGCTGTTGGTAAATGGTTTTGGTTGTCTTGATGTACTTTCCCTATTAAATTTAATCTAAATAGCCAGAATGTATTTAATTAGACCTTAAACAGGCTCACACCGACCCCCTCCACCCCCAAGCTGGAAGGGGTCGCTTCATTTACCCGTAACTCAAAGGGGCCCCACCAATCTGAATAGCCTAGGGCTCGGAGACTTCTTAATCCGGCCCTGCGCTCAATAAGTCCATGAGATAACAGAAAATCAACTTCTTCTCTCAATGCTTTATGCTTTGTTAGATTCATCCTATATGGTGATTGCTTAATAGGTGATGCTCCCTGTACATCAACGTCATGTACACCCAGAGTACAACATTTAGGAACATCACTGAACAATTCAGGGAACTGCAAAATCATGTTTTTAATATCACCAGCTTTATCAATCCCAAGCTTACTAAGAAAATTGTCTAGTGATTGTAGAGTCACTGAATTTTCTAAACGCACCTCTATACCTCTAGAGATGTCAGGCAGACTGACGTTTTCTTCCTCTGTCCTAGGAAGAATAGATGTAGTAGGTAGAGGACTAGCGTAGTATGTCTTAAGCTGGTTTACATGGTACACATGATTTGATTTCTTTTTCCCAGGAGTATGTACTAAATAATTTATGTCGCTAAGCTTTTTCACTACTTCCAGGGGACCATCATACCTGGCTTGTAGAGCATGACCTGGTACTAATTTCTGAGCCATCACCTTATCTCCTGTTTTAAAAGAATGAGAGACAGCACGCTTGTCATAATGTTGCTTCATTCTAGCTTGGGCTGAAACTAGGTTTTCCGAAGCTAGCTCTCTAGCAGCTGTCAAATGTTGCTGCATTAATGAAGGTGATGTGCTCAATGACGAATTTGATTTTCCTGTCCACACGTCTTTTAATACTGCGAGAGGGCCACACACTTGGTGTCCAAATATTAATTCAAACGGACTAAACCCGAGACTTTCTTGCTCACTTTCCCTCATAGCGAACAAAAGAAAAGGTATAGCCTCATCCCAGTCTCTAGAAAAATGTTCACAATAAGCTCTCATCATGGACTTCATTGTCTGATGAAATCTCTCTAGAGCACCTTGTGACTGTGGATGATAGCTGGTTGAAAGTACAGACTTTATTCCTAGGTGGGATAATGCTTCTCGAAAGATCTTAGAAGTGAAGTTAGATCCCTGATCTGATTGTATCTCTCTTGGCAATCCAACCTGGGATAAAAAAATTCATCAGTGCTCTCACAATAGCACGTGCATTAATTTTTATCATAGGAATAGCTTCGGGATAGCGTGTTGCAGCGTCCATAATAGTAAATAAGTATTGGTTCCCTAGTTTGGTTCTAGGCAAAGGACCAACACAATCAATAATAAGACGTGAGAATGGTTCACCATCCTCGGTGATAGGAATGAGAGGTGTAGGTGGAGGTGGAGGTGGAGGTGTGTGTGCTGGCTTGCCTGTCCCTTGACACACGTGGCAATGTCGCACATGATCAGCTACTGTTTCCTTCATTTTAGGCCAAGTAAAATGCTTTGCCAGTTTACCGAGTGTCTTCTTGACACCCGAATGTCCTCCAATGGGACTATTGTGAGCAAAATCAATGGCTTGTTCACGAAATGTAACTGGTAACACTACGAGATGCTTGACTGTGGTGGAAACACTATCAGCTGACAACTTACATGTATTTTCCTCCATCAGTACACCATTACTATAATA
The DNA here is from genome assembly GCF_038502225.1 of Cherax quadricarinatus. Taxonomy (NCBI): domain Eukaryota; kingdom Metazoa; phylum Arthropoda; class Malacostraca; order Decapoda; family Parastacidae; genus Cherax; species Cherax quadricarinatus. Next base: position 13,324,426 of record NC_091379.1, read on the forward strand.
GTAACAATTATCAAGATCCTTTGCTTCACTCTTAGTAACTGCTATATCTCTCAGTATTTCCAATGACTGATCAACAAACTGATCCTTGATTAAATCATCATGCACAGTAGTATTGTGCTGAAGGCACATATCACATTTATATGTCTTAAGTATCGTCTGGTACATTAACATTTAATAATACATACATATACAAATAAGTTTGTGTGTATGTGTGTGTAAGTGCTCTAAGTAATTCACGTCTCAAAACTCCAATAGACTTAATTAGTGACTAAGTCCTCACATTAATTAACTTCTTGACCACCTGGCAATCAGAACAGCTTGCTTGAACAATAAAACAACTGCTAAGTCCAATAGCAATATAACAAGCAACTGTGACACAGAATCAGGATCAAGGAGATAATATAACGACACCAAGTAGGGACCATCTACAGATCCTCCACAAGTCACAAAACTCCCATACTACTGAATCTAAGTTCAGCATAAGAAAATCCCTGACTGTGACAGTACACAGATACCAGTACAAGTTAGGTCAGAAGCTACAACTCAGAACCTGAGTTGCTCAGAGTGTCTGTGACACAAAACCTCAGTACAACGTCGAAAATCACAAAGTCTAGAAAATGTTCTGTGAAGTGTTCTACAGAACCAACAACAAGAAAGCAACAGAGACAATCTTCCAACAAGGGCCAATAAGGGAGAGTTAGGCACGTCTTGTCAGGAATACGTCCAACCACCAAGAGAGTCTAGCCCAGACTGAATACTCCAGGCAAGGTATGAACACCCCCCTCTATCATGTGATTGCTCCATGGACAGCTGCTGCCCAGCAACACTGAGAAGCCAGCAGGGAAACTAGCAATGAGCGATAATTACAGTAGTTAGACAATCAAGACTTGAACTATGAGCACTGAATAATATATACATGTTACATCCTACCTAATAAAAGTAACTAAGTCAAATAATAATATAAAGCAATATATTTACGATTTAGCTATTATCGCAAATATAAGCAATATAAAATTATATGAAAAGGTAATATACATTATATACATTGTGACACATTCAGGGGTAGCAACAGGTATACACTCTGTTCTTTGTATCTCTCTCCTTCTCGGGCATTATCTATCCCAGATATTGCCTTTCTTGTTTCATCATTATCGCCACCACTTCCGTTACTTGGCGATTTTAATGCCCATCATTTCCTCTGGGGGTCTCACTGTGATTCCCGTGGCATTCAGTTAGAGGCTTTTCTTGCTACCCACCCCCTCCATGTTTTAAATACAGGCACTCACACCCATTTTGATCCTCGAACTCGTACTCTCTCTTGCATCGATCTCTAAGTCTGCTCTTTCTCCGCCGCATTAGACTTCACCTGGTCTGTTCTCCCGGATTTACATGACAGTGATCATTTCCCAATCATTCTTACTTCCCCTTCATATTCACCACCTCTTCGTAACCCACATTGGCAATTTGATCAGGCAAATTTGAACCTGTACTCACAACTAACTGTTTTTAGTGAGGTTCCTTCTTCGTCCTTTATTGATGAGCTTTTACACCTCTTCTCGTCCTCCGTTTTAACCGCAGCTTCTCAACCCCAAACTTTGGGCAGGCATTCTCAGAAGTGCATGCCTTGGTGGTCTCGTGCTTGTGCTCATGCAGTACATTTGAAACGCGCTGCGTGGAGCAGGTACCGGTTCAATAGAACCACAGAGAGACTTCTTGATTTTAAGCAGAAGCGTGCGATCGCTTGCTGTGTCATCCGTGATGCTAAACACACTTGCTGGCAAGATTATGTCTCCACCATCACCTCTGCTTCCTCTGAGTGCAGTCTGGAAAAAAGTACGAGAACTGAGTGGTAAATATTCTCCTGACCCGGCTCCTGTTCTTTGGGTTGCCAGTGTTGATATAGCAAACCCACTAGATGTTGCCAATGAAATTGGCAATCATCTGGCCCATATTTCTCAGGGGCTCCATCTATGCCCCTCGATTCTTTCCTCAAAGTCTGCCAGAGAGTTAGCACCCATGGACTTTTCTTCTCTCAGAGAAGAACAGTATAATGTGCCTTTTACACTTCAAGAACTGGAGGCAACACTCTCAGCTTGCCAATCATCGGCAGCTGGGCCCAACGACATTCATATTCGTATGCTACAACATTTACATCAGTCAGCCCTTGCAGTCCTATTACACCTTTTCAATCGTATTTGGTCACAGGGAGTTCTTCCACAGCTGTGGAAATCTGCCATTGTTCTCCCTTTCTGCAAACCGGGTACTACGGGACATGAAGCCTCCCACTATCGTCCTATTGCTCTTACCAGAGCAGTTTGCAAAGTGATGGAACGCCTGGTAAATAGACGTTTAGTGTGGTATTTAGAAACACACAACAGTCTCTCCACTCGTTAATATGGCTTTTGTAAGGGCTGTTCTACCATAGACCCCTTACTACGCTTGGATACGTATGTTTGTAATGCCTTTGCAAATAACCACTCAGTTATTGCCAGAAGACATATGACACAACTTGGAGGTATAATATTCTGGCCCAAGCCCACTCCTTAGGCCTTTGAGGCAATCTACCATCCTTCCTTAAGAACTTTTTAACTGTCAGACATTTCCGTGTTCGGGTTAATAATGTGCTCTCCCCGGACTTTATCCAAGATGAAGGTGTCCCCCAGGGATGTGTTCTGAGCACAACACTTTTTCTCCTTGCTATAAATGATTTGGCCTCTAGTCTTCCATCCAATATTTGGTCATCACTCTATGTTGATGACTTTGCTATTGCATGTGCAGGCGCTGACTGTCACCTCATTGCAGTTTCTCTCCAGCATGCGGTCAACCGTATTTCCAATTGGGCCACCACACATGGGTTTAAATTTTCCACTACTAAAACTCACTAAATTACTTTCATTAGATGCTCTGTCATCTCCGATCATCCTTTGTACCTCTATGGCTCACATATCCCTGAACATGATATGATCAGGTTTCGACGCCTTCTCTTTGACTGTAGGTTATCCTGGAAACCTTACATTACCTCTCTGAAGGCAACTTGTCACAGCCAACTGAACCTTCTGAAAGCCCTTTCTCATCTTTCATGGGGAGCTGATCATCGAACTCTCTTTTTCCTACATTCAGCCCTCATTTTATCGAAACTTGATTATGGTGACTAGATCTGTTCAGCGGCCTCTTCTGCTACTCTCTCTAGCCTTAATCCCATCCATCACCAGGGTTTACATTTATGCCTTGGTGCTTTTCGCTCTTTCCCTGTTGAGAGCCTCTATGCTGAAGCGAATAGTCCATCCTTGTCCGATCGCCTTGATGCCCATTGCCTTCGCTACTATGTTCGCTGTCATGATCTCTGCAACCCTACCATATATAGAATAGTCACCGATGTTAATAGACATTCTTTATTTGTTCATCACCCCTTTTCACTCCGTCCCTTTTCTCTTTGACTCCATTTGCTCTTGTTTCCCTTCAGTTACTACCTTTCTGTGTTCATGTAGCATCTCACTTTTCCCTGCCCCCCCTGGGAAGTTCCAGGGGTTCGAGTCTGTTCTTTTTCACTCCAATGCGCTAAAGCCCAACTGCCTACGGTAGCTCCCCGCTCTCTTTTTCTTGACCACTTCCGTTCTCATTCTCATGCCATCGCTGTATACACAGATGGTTCTAAGTCTTCGAATTTGCAGCAGTGTTTCTGGACAGTGTTGTGCGTGGGCATTTACTATCTTCGGCTAGCATTTTTACTGCTGAATTGTATGCCATTCTCGTAGCACTTATCTGCATTGCATCTATGCTTGTTTCATGCTTATTTCAGACTCCCTTAGTGCTTTACAGGCTATACAAAAATTTGATACACCTCATCCCCTAGTTCTCCATATCCAACTTTGGTTATGCCGTATCTCTACCAAGCATAAAGATATTGTTTTTGTTGGGTCCCTGGTCATGTTGAAATACAAGGCAATGAACAGGCAGACACTGCTGCGAGATCAGCAGTACCTGGAGACCTGGAGAGTTTACCTGGAGAGAGTTTCGGGGGTCAACGCCCCCGCGGCCCGGTCTGTGACCGTTCTCATTATCCATCCTGTCATTTTTCTAGCAGATGCGATTGATACAATGTTATGGTCCTTGAAGGTGAGATCCTCCGACATAATCACTCCCAGGTCTTTGACGTTGGTGTTTCGCTCTATTTTGTGGCCAGAATTTGTTTTGTACTTTGATGAAGATTTAATTTCCTCATGTTTACCATATCTGAGTAATTGAAATTTCTCATCGTTGAACTTCATATTGTTTTCCGCAGCCCACTGAAAGATTTGGTTGATGTCCGCCTGGAGCCTTGCAGTGTCTGCAATGGAAGACACTGTCATGCAAATTCGGGTGTCATCTGCAAAGGAAGACACGGTGCTGTGGCTGACATCCTTGTCTATGTCGGATATGAGGATGAGGAACAAGATGGGAGCTAGTACTGTGCCTTGTGGAACAGAGCTTTTCACCGTAGCTGCCTCGGACTTTACTCTGTTGACGACTACTCTCTGTGTTCTGTTAGTGAGGAAATTATAGATCCATCGACCGACTTTTCCTGTTATTCCTTTAGCACGCATTTTGTGCGCTATTACGCCATGGTCACACTTGTCGAAGGCTTTTGCAAAGTCTGTATATATTACATCTGCATTCTTTTTGTCTTCTAGTGCATTTAGGACCTTGTCGTAGTGATCCAATAGTTGAGACAGACAGGAGCGACCTGTTCTAAACCCATGTTGCCCTGGGTTGTGTAACTGATGGGTTTCTAGATGGGTGGTGATCTTGCTTCTTAGGACCCTTTCAAAGATTTTTATGATATGGGATGTTAGTGCTATTGGTCTGTAGTTCTTTGCTGTTGCTTTACTGCCCCCTTTGTGGAGTGGGGCTATGTCTGTTGTTTTTAGTAACTGAGGGACGACCCCCGTGTCCATGCTCCCTCTCCATAGGATGGAAAAGGCTCGTGATAGGGGCTTCTTGCAGTTCTTGATGAACACAGAGTTCCATGAGTCTGGCCCTGGGGCAGAGTGCATGGGCATGTCATTTATCGCCTGTTCGAAGTCATTTGGCGTCAGGATAACATCGGATAGGCTTGTGTTAATCAAATTTTGTGGCTCTCTCATAAAAAATTCAGTACATGACATTCCAGTTTCATATGGAGGTGTTCCATTCATTGACTATTTTGCTGTAATTTCTACCCACCTTCACACCCGTTGGCAACAACGTTGGTTTGATCTGCTCAATAACAAACTTAATTCTATTAAACCGAGTCTAGGTTACTGGTCGTCTTCTTGTCACCAGCGCCGAGGCTGAGAGACTACTCTCTCCCGTCTTTGCATTGGCCACACTCGTCTTACTCACGGGTATCTCATGGAGAGACGCCCTGTTCCTCTTTGTGAGAATTGTCAGGTTCCAGTATCTGTTAGCCACATTCTGTTAGATTGGCCACTCTGTGAATGAGCACGCAGAATTTTCCATCAACGTCGTCTCTGTTCTGCTGGTCTCTCTTTACCTTCCCTTCTTGCTGACGGACTCTCTTTTAATCCAGACTCTCTCATTGACTTTTTGACAACTGATTTACTCCAAAAACTCTGATGATGATGATGCCTTTAACACTCCCCACAGCCCTTTCTACCTCAATCTCTTGCTACCCTCTACCCCTGCACTATCCACTGCCCTGCTGTCCTCCATAACCTACTAATCATCCCTCTTCTTTTGCCATCCGACACTCTTGCTTCCTTCCTGCCCTGCAGTGTTGTATGGTCCTTGTGGTTTAGCGCTTCTTTTTGATTATAATAATAATACATTTAAAGTGTCAACTTTTGATACATGGACACATACATAATTTGTGAAAGTGTGTACTTGAGGCTTCCTGCTTCGCTTTAAGATGTAGCTTTGGTTATGATTTAAGAATATTTTTGGGGGGAGGGAAAGGTTTGGAATGGGGTAATTTTCCATGGGGTGGGGATGTGTTACTGTTACCTTAATTGCATACATAGATCATGTATTTGGTTCATGCAGAGATCAGTTCTAGCTTTTATGATTCACATAGAGGAGTGTTCACCAGTGCTGAGGATGTTTGGTGGCCTTCTGTGCAAGGGTTTGAATGGGCTTGCCTAAGTATATTGATCCCAATTAGGATATTTCTTTCAGTAACACGATCTATGATGATTGAAATATTAAGTTCTTTCTGCATATTTAGAATTTTGGCAGTACGAGGACATCCAGGGATGATCCTCATTACTTCATTCTGCAATTTTTCCAGTCATCCAAACTTCCAGTTAGACACAAGAACAAGTAGTGGCGTGGAATAATCAGCCAATAATCTAATGTAAGCAAAACACATAATTTTCACAATTATAACATTAATGCCATACCTGGGGTGAAAACCTGCCAAGAAAGTCTCGTTACAACAAGTTCTAGAAGTGGGACCTCAAAGCCTAGATACCTGTATAAAATTACATATTCTAGGCAAGACCCTTCAAGCAATTGGATCCTGCAGATTGTGCCTCTCTGTTGAGAATGCTTGTTAATTATCATTGTTGTCTCAGCAGAGATAATCAACCTCAGGGCCTGACATGAGGCTAGTACATGGTTAAGGATGTTTTGAGTGTTGGAGAATCTGGTGGTGTAAATCATTTTATCAGCAAGGCTAATCATATAATGATCAGGCTGGCTAACTCAAAGTCGTTAGTTACACTTATATGCCCCTAAAACAACACAAAAGACTTTCTGTTGGACAGGGATCCTTGAACCCCATGGAGAAGCCATCCTCCTACATCCACTCTAGTAAGTTCACCTGCGATTACATTTGTTTGGCTATATGAAAAGCAGATTTAAAATCATCGAAAGTAGTGTAGGAGCTGTCAGTGTGCATGTGAGAAAGGTGGGTATGTATTAATGCAATGATGTTTGCTTCTGTGCATGAAATAATTTAGTATCATCCTCTCAAATGTTTTACACAAGCAGCTGGTAAGAGATGTTGGGCAAAATGTATTTTTTTGATTGGGCTTTAGAAGGGGAATGATGAGGCTATTTGTCCAAGATACAGGCAACTCCCCAGTTGCATAGCTCATGTTGAATAATTCAAGTAAAGGATTACCTGGTACTTGACATAATAATCTGAGTATAATGTAAATAATATCAATATTCCCAGAAGACGCGGATTTGCTCTTAGTGCAGCATTAAGCTTAAATTTAGTGAAAGAAGGAATGATAGTAATAATAATATTATTAATATATTTCAGCATGATACAATGTTTGTACAGAATTGGGTGACATTTAGGTGTGCGTGCAGAAAGTCCATCCTCCTAACTTGCCATTTGATAGATGCCATGCATGCAGTCGTTGTTGGCCATGTTGTCCTGTTCTTAAAACTATGTATGGATCCTGCCTCCACCGTATCTTCAAAATCATTCCACTTCTTGACCATCCTAAGACTGAAGAAGTACTTCCTGACATCCCAGTGACTCATCTGTGGTTTTAACTTCTAATTATGCTTCCTAAGATACTCTTTGGATCCACAGAATTACATTCCGTGTACCTCCTGCCTGCACCTAAAGATTTTGTCTTAGTGTCTTGCTAGGTACAGTATCAAATGCCTTCTTATAGTCCTGTTCAAGAATATGCAAGCTACCTATCCCTCTCTTTCCTGTCTCACGTCTGTTACTTTGTTATAGATCTCCAGCAGGTTATTTAGACAAAATTTACCGCTCCTCAACCCATGCTGATTACTACTTACGAAATCACTTCTTTCCAATTAGTATACCATTCTCCATACTATCTTTTTCATTACCTTACATTACATGTATGCCATTGATCCTGGACTTTAATTCAGCATTTGTTGTCTGTCTCCTTTCATAAACATTGGGACTGCATTTGCCGTTTTCCAAATCTCTGGCAATAGTCCAGCTTCTTTCGGGTGTTTGTACTGTGGATTCTTGCTAGTGTTTCACAATGTTTCTGCTCCCTCTTAAAGAATTCATGGAGACACATTGTCAGGTCACATCTCATTTGATGTATCCAGCTCACTCAAAGGTTTTTATCTATTACTCTGTTGTGTATGTTTTTCATTACTCGTCAGTGTATCCATTGCTCTTTGTCTTCTGTTATTGTTCATTTCCACATAGAACACCTCTTTAAATCGTTTGTTTAACCCCTCACACATTTCAAATAAATGGTTTTGAACAGAGACAAGTTGATAAATAAGATACTTGTGCAATACCTGGGTATTTTTATTCTGGAAATATTTCGCTAGCCAGTGGCTTCTTCAGTTCAATGCAGAGAAATGGTGGAAGATCAGGAGCATGAGGTAATCAGTCCCTCAAGTTCCATTGTTTCTCTGGATTGGACTGAAGAAATCACTGGATGGCAAAACGTTTCCAGAATTAAGATACCCAAATGGTGCACAAGTGTTTTATTTATCAACTTCACATATTTATTTATTACTCATGAGCTCTTCCCTTCCTTTTTGAGTCGAATTATCTGGTCTTTTACTGTCGTATTTCTTCTGATGTGGTTATTAGATATGGCTCAGTCTTGGCCTCTTCTGCCATGTCATTTTCAGACTACTGCTCAGCCTCTCTCCTCACCTTTGCATATTCGTATCTGGCTTTTCTGCTCTCTTCTCTGTTTACAACTATCCTTCATTTTCTTTTTTTTTCCAAGTCATGTGCTCTTCATATTTTCCTCTTTACAGCTTTGGTTGAACCAAAAGCTATTTTCGAGATTTCTCACCCCTCTGGATATGAATATCTCCTCTGCCTCCCAACACTTCCCAGCTAGTATACCATAACACTCGGTAATTTACCTTCCAGCTCCTTACACTGCATTTAGAGAATCTCTCATCCCTGCAAAGTTCCCTCTTCTGAAGTCTGGTGACTCACACCCTTCACCTGCCTCTCTACTCTCAATATTTAGCTTCTCAAGTAATACAAAGCTCAGTAATGTATAGTCACTAGCACACAGAGGGTTCTCACATTCTATTTCACCTATGTCAGATGTACTTGTGGTAAATACAACATAGTCTTCTTGGGTCATCTTTATCTTTTGTTGTGTCCTTAACAGGCTGCCGTTAAAGTTTTCACTACCTCAATCATCATATCTTTATATGTTTATGCTTTTCCTTGTGGGTCCTAGTTCACTCAAGTCTTCGAGCTCCCCTTGCTTCTTCTGCTAAAGTGTCAACCATTGTCAAATCATTCTCTTCATATTCTTGTCTTATTCTTTTATTGTTTGGTGGTTGTAAATCACTGCTATCACCACTCTGTTTGGTGGTTGTAAGTCACTGCTATCACCACTCTGTTTGGTGGTTGTAAGTCACTGCTATCACCACTCTGTTTGGTGGTTGTAAGTCACTGCTATCACCACTCTGTTTGGTGGTTGTAAGTCACTGCTATCACCACTCTGTTTGGTGGTTGTAAGTCACTGCTATCACCACTCTGTTTGGTGGTTGTAAGTCACTGCTATCACCACTCTGTTTGGTGGTTGTAAGTCACTGCTATCACCACTCTGTTTGGTGGTTGTAAGTCACTGCTATCACCACTCTGTTTGGTGGTTGTAAGTCACTGCTATCACCACTCTGTTTGGTGGTTGTAAGTCACTGCTATCACCACTCTGTTTGGTGGTTGTAAGTCACTGCTATCACCACTCTGTTTGGTGGTTGTAAGTCACTGCTATCACCACTCTGTTTGGTGGTTGTAAGTCACTGCTATCACCACTCTGAGTCCCCAGTTTTGATAGTGTTTCAATCTACAATAAAATTTGCCTTATCTTTTCAAAAAACTACTAGCTTCTAACTAGCAAAGTTATTCTTCCCTATCCGTGTTTGCTTGGTATTTCCTTATTAACTGGTAACCTACTAAGAATATGACAGGTAGTTTTATCTCTGTGATAGCTATGATGTCTGGATTTACCTCTGCTATTTATTCTGTAAACTAATTACTTTTGTTCGATAGTCCATCCACATTTGTGTATCACACTGAGCTTTCTTTCCTTTAACATACTCTAGTAGTTGTGATCTAGTTTTTCTGTTTGTTCAGCATCTGCCTGGGGTGAGGTAGAGAGGCCTGGGGTTGGTTCATCTTTGACTTTCGATGCTATGTCATTCTCAGTCTGTCGTTCAACATCTCTTCTTACCCATGCATATTCCTTTCTGGCTCTTCTGTTTTCTTCCTTGTTCTGTATTTTTTGCTCCATGTCGGTGGCTCCCTGTCTGCATTTACATGTACTTAGCTTCGTGTCTGCGGCTCCATATCCATGGCGATGTAACTATGTGATGCCGTGACTCTGTGTCTGGGATTCCATGATGGTGGCCCTGTGTCCGTTAATACGTGTGTCTGGCTGTGTATCTTTGGCTACGTGTCTTTGGCTGCATGACTGTGGCTAAGTATCGGATGTGCTCAGCCTCTGCCAGCCCACCTGAAGGAGGATCACCAGGTAAGTGGCAATGAAGCTCAGCATCTGTAGGCGAGGAAAGACTTCTGTTAGAGAGAGAGAGAGAGAGAGAGAGAGAGAGAGAGAGAGAGAGAGAGAGAGAGAGAGAGAGAGAGAGAGAGAGAGAGAGAGAGAGAGAGAGAGTGTGAATGAATGAATGAATTTAAATGAACATACTGAATCTTATAGGTTTATATTCTTAATAAGTCTGCTAACTGCTAGCCTGGTTGATCAGGCTCTGATCCACCAGGAGGCCTGGTCACAGACCGGGCCGCGGGGGCGTTGACCCCCGGAACTCTCTCCAGGTAAACTCCAGGTAACTAAAACATATATTAAAATAAAACTTTGAGAGATGTAGTAGTAGAGGTTCCAACATCAACTCAAAATTGCCACAATGAAAAAAAAGTACAATATAGTGACTAAAATACACAGATAACCCGCATATTATAATATAATAACATCATAAATAATATCTTTATTTACTACCAGTACATGTACAAGGTATACAGACCATAGCTGACATCAGTGACATACTGCTATATTGAAAGCCGCTTGTTATGCTGAGCATTTCCCTCAAATTAGGTCAGTTTTGTCCCAGGATGTGACCCACACCAGTCCACTAACACCCAGGTACCCATTTCACTGATGTGTGAACATAGACAACAGGTGTAATGAAACACGCCAATGTTTCTACCCTGGCTGGGAATCGAACCCAGACCCTCGCCATGTGAAGCGAGAGCCTTAGCCACCAGGCCACCAGAGCCTGCTTTTATGATATATTCTGGCTCCCTTACCTTCGTGCTTCTGTTTGACTAGTCAATGGTCCAAGTCAGACCGAATTGTCATCATAAATGGCCTGATTTTCCTCTTTAGCACACAAGCCAGTGAGATACGCAGGCTGATGTGTCATGCATCAAGAAGTGCCTTTTGCTCACCCTCTTGAACACATCCATTCTTGAAGTAATTAGAATTTGTAGTTGCCTCTTAGCTTGTTTCCTTCAAAGTGAAGGTCACAGATACCGTTACAACACTGTTACTCTGGGGATGCTTTACGTGAATCACTTTCCCTCGCCAGAGACCTGGGTCAAGCTTACTTGCAAACCTTGGCGGCTCCGTCTACTCTGGCAGCCAGGACACCGTCAGGCAGCTGCCTGCAACTGACGTCTACTTGGTTAGTACATAAAATTTTAATCAGTGATACCGTATTTTTTCTGAACTTTATTATTAAATTGCTTTGAGACTCTTTCACTTTCAATATGCTTAAAATTCACTAGCTGATCGTACTTCTCCACCGAAAACTTCGTTTAAACTAGGAACTGCGAACCCCTGCCTCTGTAGGGTATGAGACATACCACATGTGTGCATAGTGGCGTATAATATTTGTTGCGTACAAGCAGGGATAAGTATGTACACATCAGTGTAGACAAGCACACACAGGTGCAGCCATGTACACATGGGTGTTGAGAAACACTTGCAGTTGTAAACTTATATTTCCATTTTATCATGGGACAGCGCTAAAACCACAATGGCCATACAGCATCTGCTATAAATATGTGTGTAATATCTGTCTCCTTGTGAGAAGCTTTTTCTAGCAAGGACTGTTGACACCGTCCCCCAAGACTTCTAATGTCTCAGTCTCACAAGAGGCTTTCAGGAGGAAAACTGTAAAATGACTCCAGGTTGAGGGACTGATTACCTCATACTCCTCCTCTCCTTATGCCTTCCTCTTTGTATTGGACTGATGAAGCCACTGTGTGGCGAAACGTTTCCTGAATAAAGATTCCCATATGCTGCATAAGTGTCTCAATCTTCAAGAGCAGCATGCCAAAGCCACTTATACTATGCATAGCATTACGGGCAGGCTTAAAATTAACTTAAGATTAACTAAGCAATGATGTAATCAGTGATAAAACATTATTGTAAACAGATAACAATAAAGCACAAATGAGTATTACAAAGACAGGTCATATGGTTGCATGCATTGTTGTACATTCAGTAGAATGGAGTATTCTGTTAGGTAGTGTATTTAAAAAATAACAAAGTTAGATTGGGTCTTAGGTTCAACATTTATGTGATATAATTGTGAGAAACATTTAAGATATACAATTTATAAGGTTCAGTTATTCAGTATTTATTTGGTTGTGGGTGAGTAAGTGATCTTTGAGAAGAGACTTGAATTTATAAACAGACAGTGTTTCTTTTATATTTACAGGTAATGAATTCCAGATTTTAGGGCCTTTTATGTTTTTGCATAGCATGAGATGGACACGAGGAACACCAAAGAGTGATCTGTGCCTTGTGTTATGGTCATGTGTTCTGTTGAGGTTGGCAAGGAGATGTTTGAGGGGAGGGTTTATGTCAGAGTTAAGTGTTCTATGTATGTAGTAGGTGCAATAATAAGTATGGATGTTTTGTATGGTGAGTAGGTTGAGTGTTTTGAATATTGGTGGAGTGTGCTGTCTGTAGTGGGAATTTGTTATCATTCTGACTGCAGCCTTTTGTTGGGTAATTAGTGGTCTGAGATGGTTAATTGTTGTTGAGCCCCATGTACAAATTCCATAGGTGAGATAGGGGTAAATAAGAGAGTGATATAGGGCCAGGAGGGCTGACTGTGGAACATAGTACCGTATCTTCGATAGTATGCCTACAGTCTTGGAAATTTTCTTAGAAATTTGTTGTATAGGTGTATGAAATTTGAGTCTATTGTCAAGGTGGATTCCTAAGAATTTTCCCTCTGTTAGCTTTGTGATAGGTGATCCGTTTGTCATTATGTTAAGAGGGACATCTGTAGCTCTGTTACCAAACTGAATGAAGCAGGTTTTGTCAATGTTTAGTGTAAGTTTGTTAGTCCTCATCCAGGTAGATATTTTCTGTAATTCGGTATTTACAGTATTGGCTAGCATGATTGGGCTCGGGTGAGAGAAGACGTATGTAGTGTCATCTGCAAATAGTGTGGGTCTGAGTAATTGCGAAGCATTTGGTAGGTCATTTATGTATAGGAGAAAGAGAAGAGGGCCAAGGACACTTCCCTGTGGGACACCAACTGTAATAGGTTGTGCGGAAGAGTTTGCCCCATTTGTGTACACATATTGGCTTCTGTTGCTGAGGTATGATTTGAGGTAGTTGAGGGAGTGCCCTCTTATGCCATAGTGTGACAATTTTACATGGAGCAAGTCATGGTCAACTGTATCAAAAGCTTTACGTAAGTCAATGAAAATCCCCAGTGGGACTTCTTTTTTCTCTATTGCAGTGTATATATGTTCTAGCATGAGTATAATAGCATCATTAATATTTTTATTAGGCCTGAATCCAAATTGGCAGGGGTTGAGTATGTTTTGGGAGATGAGGTAGGAGTAGATTCGTTTATGAATTAATTTTTCAAAGATTTTTGAGAGAGGGTGTAAGTTGGATATTGGCCTATAGTTATTCAACTCTGTTTGGTCTCCTCCTTTATGGATCGGGGTGACCCTTGCTATTTTGAGAACTGTAGGGAAGGTAGAGGATTCAATGGATTTGTTAAAGAGTGTTGCAATGATTGGTGATAGCACTTGCGACAGTTTTTTGTATATAAAGGGTGGTAAGGTATTTAAATCTCCTGCCTTGTTTTTTAGTGTGTTGATAATAAGGGAGACTTCGTATGGGTTAGTCAGAGCTAGGAACAGTGTGTTCGGGTAGTTGCCAGTGAGGTAGTCATTTGGTGGGGTATCTGAGCTTGGGATTTTATTGGCAAGGTTTTGTCCTATAGTGGAGAAGAAATCATTGAGTCTGTTTGCTGTTTCTGTTGGTGGGAGTTGGGGTTCATCTGATATTGCTAATTTAATTTCGCTATTTCGTGATATGTTTTTTGTTCCTAGAATTTCTGATAGGGTTTTTCAGGTCTTTTTTATATCACCTCGTAAGTTGGATAATCTGTTCTCATAATACAATTTTTTTGCCCTTCTTATCAGGCTGGATAGGATTGACGAGTAATGTTTTGTTTGGTTTCTGGTTATGTGACCCATTCTGTACTGTTTTTCATATAGGTATTTTGTATTTATGGATTTGAGAATGCTGGGTGTTAGCCAGGGACTGTTCAGTCTCTTAGCTGTCATCTGTTTAGTTTTTTTAGGGCAGTGCTTGTTATAGAGGTATTGGGTCTTTTTTAGAAAATTATTAATACATTCGTCAATATGTGTATAGGTTTCTAGCTCAGTGTGCCAGTCAATGTTTGTTACTGCTGTTGTGAAGTTATTAATGGCGGCCTCATTATGAAGCCTGAAGGTGACTTTAGTAGTGTCTTGGGGTAATTTACCAAGAGTTGCTATGAGGAAAATAGAGTAATGATCTGTGGTATTATCTGTGATTATGCCTGATTTTAAAGGGGATATGGTGTTGGTCCAGATGTGGTCAAGTAGGGAAACACTAGTCTGGAGTTTACCTGGAGAGAGTTCCGGGGGTCAACGCCCCCGCGGCCCGGTCTGTGACCAGGCCTCCTGGTGGATCAGAGCCTGATCAACCAGGCTGTTGCTGCTGGCTGCACGCAAACCAACGTACGAGCCACAGCCCGGCTTATCAGGAACTGACTTTAGGTGCTTGTCCAGTGCCAGCTTGAAGAGTGCCAGGGGTCTGTTGGTAATCCCCCTTATGTGTGCTGGGAGGCAGTTGAACAGTCTCGGGCCCCTGACACTTATTGTATGGTCTCTTAACGTGCTAGTGACACCCCTGCTTTTCATTGGGGGGATGGTGCATCGTCTGCCAAGTCTTTTGCTTTCGTAGTGAGTGATTTTCGTGTGCAAGTTCGGTACTAGTCCCTCTAGGATTTTCCAGGTGTATATAATCATGTATCTCTCCCTCCTGCGTTCCAGGGAATACAGGTTTAGGAACCTCAAGCGCTCCCAATAATTGAGGTGTTTTATCTCCGTTATGCGCGCCGTGAAAGTTCTCTGTACATTTTCTAGGTCGGCAATTTCACCTGCCTTGAAAGGTGCTGTTAGTGTGCAGCAATATTCCAGCCTAGATAGAACAAGTGACCTGAAGAGTGTCATCATGGGCTTGGCCTCCCTAGTTTTGAAGGTTCTCATTATCCATCCTGTCATTTTTCTAGCAGATGCGATTGATACAATGTTATGGTCCTTGAAGGTGAGATCCTCCGACATGATCACTCCCAGGTCTTTGACGTTGGTGTTTCGCTCTATTTTGTGGCCAGAATTTGTTTTGTACTCTGATGAAGATTTAATTTCCTCATGTTTACCATATCTGAGTAATTGAAATTTCTCATCGTTGAACTTCATATTGTTTTCTGCAGCCCACTGAAAGATTTGGTTGATGTCCGCCTGGAGCTTTGCAGTGTCTGCAATGGAAGACACTGTCATGCAGATTCGGGTGTCATCTGCAAAGGAAGACACGGTGCTGTGGCTGACATCCTTGTCTATGTCGGATATGAGGATGAGGAACAAGATGGGAGCGAGTACTGTGCCTTGTGGAACAGAGCTTTTCACCGTAGCTGCCTCGGACTTTACTCTGTTGACGACTACTCTCTGTGTTCTGTTAGTGAGGAAATTATAGATCCATCGACCGACTTTTCCTGTTATTCCTTTAGCACGCATTTTGTGCGCTATTACGCCATGGTCACACTTGTCGAAGGCTTTTGCAAAGTCTGTATATATTACATCTGCATTCTTTTTGTCTTCTAGTGCATTTAGGACCTTGTCGTAGTGATCCAATAGTTGAGACAGACAGGAGCGACCTGTTCTAAACCCATGTTGCCCTGGGTTGTGTAACTGATGGGTTTCTAGATGGGTGGTGATCTTGCTTCTTAGGACCCTTTCAAAGATTTTTATGATATGGGATGTTAGTGCTATTGGTCTGTAGTTCTTTGCTGTTGCTTTACTGCCCCCTTTGTGGAGTGGGGCTATGTCTGTTGTTTTTAGTAACTGTGGGACGACCCCCGTGTCCATGCTCCCTCTCCATAGGATGGAAAAGGCTCGTGATAGGGGCTTCTTGCAGTTCTTGATGAACACAGAGTTCCATGAGTCTGGCCCTGGGGCAGAGTGCATGGGCATGTCATTTATCGCCTGTTCGAAGTCATTTGGCGTCAGGATAACATCGGATAGGCTTGTGTTAATCAAATTTTGTGGCTCTCTCATAAAAAATTCATTTTGATCTTCGACTCTCAGTCTGGTTAGCGGCTTGCTAAAAACTGAGTCATATTGGGACTTGAGTAGCTCACTCATTTCCTTGCTGTCATCTGTGTAGGACCCATCTTGTTTAAGTAGGGGCCCAATACTGGACGTTGTTCTCGATTTTGATTTGGCATAGGAGAAGAAATACTTTGGGTTTCTTTCGATTTCATTTATGGCTTTTAGTTCTTCCCGCGATTCCTGACTCCTAAAGGATTCTTTTAGCTTAAGTTCGATGCTTGCTATTTCTCTGACCAGTGTCTCCCTACGCATTTCAGATATATTGACCTCTTTTAGCCGCTCTGTTATTCTTTTCCGTCGCCTGTAAAGGGAGCGCCTGTCTCTTTCTATTTTACATCTACTCCTCCTTTTTCTTAGAGGAATAAGCCTTGTGCATACAACGAGTGCCACCGAGTTAATCTGTTCTAGGCATAAGTTGGGGTCTGTGTTGCTTAGTATATCTTCCCAGCTTATATCGGTTAGGACTTGGTTTACTTGGTCCCACTTTATGTTTTTGTTATTGAAGTTGAATTTGGTGAATGCTCCCTCGTGACTAATCTCATTATGTCAGTCTGGGGCTCCGCGCATACATGACTGAACCTCAATTATGTTGTGATCTGAGTATATTGTTTTTGATATGGTGACATTTCTTATCAGATCATCATTGTTAGTGAAGATGAGGTCTAGTGTATTCTCCAGTCTAGTAGGCTCTATTATTTGCTGGTTTAAATTGAATTTTGTGCAGAGATTTAAAAGCTCGCGTGAGTGTGAGTTTTCATCAGAGCTGCCTCCTGGTGTTATTACTGCAACAATATTATTTGCTATATTCCTCCATTTTAGGTGCCTTAAGTTGAAATCCCCCAGGAGCAAGATGTTGGGTGCAGGAGCTGGATGATTTTCCAGACAGTGGTCAATTTTTAACAGCTGTTCCTGGAATTGCTGGGATGTTGCATCCGGAGGCTTGTAGACTACCACAATGACTAGGTTTTGGTTCTCGGCCTTTACTGCTAAAACTTCCACTACATCATTTGAGGCATTTAGCAGTTCTGTGCAAACAAGTGACTCTGCAATGTACAGGCCAACCCCCCCCCTTTTGCCTGTTCACTCTGTCACATCTGTATAGGTTGTAACCTGGGATCCATATTTCGTTGTCCAAGTGATCCTTTATGTGGGTCTCAGTGAAAGCCGCGAACATTGCCTTTGCCTCTGCAAGCAGTCCATGGATGAAAGGTATTTTGTTGTTTGTTGCTGGCTTTAGACCCTGTATATTTGCCAAGAAGAATGTTATCGGACTGGTGGTATTGTTGGTACTGGGGGGGGGGATTTTTTTTCCGGCATTAGTATCTGTATCTGTTGGTTTGGAGTGGAGGCCATCGACTGTGGTTCCACTCCAGGAATGACTGGATTTGGTGTACGATTTCTGCCATTTCCTGCCAGTTTTTTTTCCTTCCTGGCACTAAAAAACCTCTCCCTCTTGAGTGGCTGTGGCTACCCAGGTTTTCCCATGGCCTGGATGTTTTGTATCTTTTTGTCCCCTTTAGATGGTATGCCTGGCAATTTAAGTTATAGCACAGTCTTTCCTGTACTGAAGAGGTACACAGTTCAGGGTGAAAAAGCTTACAGGAAGGGAGTTTGCATTTTCCTGTTGTCATATGGGCATGGCATTTTCTAGGGTGGTCATAGTTGCACGTCCCATCTGTTTTTCCAGATTTCCCATGCCAGCAGATACCAAGTGCATAGTATGTGCACAGGCTTGGTTTCCGTTTGCCTTGGGTTTCTGTGACTGTATTCCTTGTTGGTGCATGTTTCCCTGTCTTACTTCTATTCTCCCTAGCAACAACAATGGAGCTCCCACCAGTTGTTTTTGGTAATATATCCTCACTATTGCTAGTGGAGTCCTCTTGTTTGCTATTTCCTGTGGTATTTCTAGTTTGCAATATTGGTTTTATCTTATCTTTGACTACACTTGTTTCCCTACTATGGCTCCTGTCCCCTATGAGGTCATTTATATGTATTCCTTCCTGCGTATAATTCCCGACTACCTGGACAAAATCTCCAGCTTCACCATTACTGTCTCCCAGGACAGCATCTCCAGCTTCACCATTACTGTCTCCCAGGACAGCATCTCCAGCTTCACCATTACTGTCTCCCAGGACAGCACCTCCAGCTTCACCATTACTGTCTCCCAGGACAGCACCTCCAGCTTCACCATTACTGTCTCCCAGGACAGCACTATCAGCCCCACATTTACTGACTACCAGGACATCATCTCCAGCCTTACAGTTTCTGACTACATGGCCAGTATCAAGGGCAGTACCATTCAGCCCAGACTTTTTATGTTCCCATCTGTTGTAGAAAGCTTCCAGGTTTTCTATGAAAGCAGCTTTGATGTTGACCTCTTTTAATACCCTTGTGATTTTAGTCCACAGATTTATCTCATTTGGGCATACCCAAAAACACTTCCCTGTTTTAATACTGCTTGTAGCTAGTTCTTGGATATCTGCACAAGGGGCGTGACACCAATTTCCACAAAAATGACAATTTATGCATGTGGAAGCCCGTTTGTTTGACTGACCACAGACTACACACAGCTTCATAATGATTTGAATGGTTGATTTACTGCAATTCTACTAGCAACCTCTTGAATATTCTATTAATAACCTCCTTAAATGAAGCTCTAGCTATTTGTATTTCTGTTTCTAACTGTTTTTGTATATTGGACAGCTTACCGTGCACGTTCCTGGTATATATTTAATGTTTGTGTTTATAAGGGCGCCTACAACCCCATCTGTTTACAGTCTGCTTTATTGTCCAACGAAACCGTTTGAAACCAGTCAAGGGTTCGGACCAGTCAAGGGTTCAGACCAGTCCAGGGTTTGGACCAGTCAAGGGTTCGGACCAGTCGATCTGATCTGATCAGTGGGTCACTTATTTAAACCATACTGGTCGGTGATTTGAGCTAACACATGAAGGATCTACTGGAAATTATCTACCCGAGTAATCTGTGATTTGATTGATACAAAAGTATAACTTGCGTGTTGAAGAGCCGGTGACTGCTGGCAACTCCTACAATGACGAACGGTCGACCTCGACCCTTGTTTATCAATCGCTGTATCTAGCTTTTCTATTTTTTTCCGTCTCCACCACAATAAATGCTATATTATCACTATAGTTGACTGGTGCAAATTTTGGAGGAAGGACGCTTGTTCTGTAGTAATAATTGCATCTCGTTGTGTATATTGCGACCGCTGGTAACTACAGGTTATATGAAATTCACAGTATACGTCTGGTATTTCAAGAAAAAAGAAACTAATGAAAGTCACTCCACTCCACTAAGTACCATTATAATACTGGTTAGTTGCTACTACAACACTGTATTCTGCTATTCACTGGTATCACTAGATTATATGCGAGTACACTAGCAGGCCAGGAAGATTATTAAAAACAGTTGACCT